>NC_045434.1:194028410-194066459 GCF_002776525.5 Piliocolobus tephrosceles | reverse complement strand
TTTTTTGAGGCAGAGTCTCGCTCTGTCACCCAGGCAGGAGTGCAGTGGTGTGACCTCAGCTCACTGCAAGCTCCACGTCCCAGGTTCACACCATTCTCCTGCCTCAGCCTCCCGAGTAGCTGGGACTACAGGCACCCGCCACCTCGCCCGGCTAGTTTTTTGTATTTTTAGTAGAGATGGAGTTTCACTCTGTTAGCCAGGATGGTCTCGATCTCCTGACCTCGTGATCCGCCCGTCTCGGCCTCCCAAAGTGCTGGGATTACAGGCTTGAGCCACCGCGCCCGGCCCCAAAAAGCCTTAATATTAATGCTAACGTGGCAGAGAACTGAGTTGTGGGTTACATTTTATAGGCTATTGTAGTTTTAATCACCAAATGATATTCTCTAAATCACTTCGACAAATAAATGTATTCTCCTCCTTAAAGCAGAGTTGTATCAACTCTGTGGGAGCATTTATGAGCTGTCGGTCCCCACACTTCCAGCCAGAATCACAGTAAGGTCTGGTTGGGTGTGGGTTGCTGCATAGGAAAGGGTCTCTGGAGAAGCAGAGGGCACGATCACGGCCCACTGCTCCCCTCTTCTTCTCAGTGCTCTTTGCCCTCTCCTGCTGCATGCTTCCTCTTCACTCCAGTGCTGATCCTCCTGCTGACTCTCTCTGGCAGCTTCCACCTCACCCGCCCCTCTTCCACACTATAGCCAGTATGGTTGGTGCTGGGGCATTGACTCAGCCCCCCTACTTTCTGCATTTGTAATAGATATGAATACGATTTCCTAAAACAGAAGGTTTTGTTGCTTTCTTTGAATTTGGATTGAAAACCATACGGTCTCACTGTTTCGCTTCAATTCCTATCCACACTATAAATAGAAGAAAAATATTAATAGTTTCTGTTTAATCTGATGAATGTGGCTTTTTTCCCTTCACTTTAATGTTCAAGAAGTTGTGGCTATTTCACAGATTTCTTCTGTGGGTCCCTGTTATTTGTTCTGTATGTAATCTTTCAGTACATTTTCATCCTTTCATATCCACATAGGAAGACTTGCTGAAGAATCAAATATCAGTTCAAAACAAAACCTAGGCCAGGCATGGTGGTTCTCATTTGTAATTTCAGCACTTTGGGAAGCCAAGGTGGGCAGATCACGAACGAGGTCAGGAGTTTGAGACCAGCCTGGCCAACATGGTGAAACCCCATCTCTACCAAAAATACAAAAATTAGCCAGGTGTGATGGCAGGTACCTGTAATCCCAACTACTCAGGACGCTGAGGCAGGGGAGTCACTTGAACCCGGGAGGTGGAGGTTGCAGTGAGCCAAGATCGCACAACTGCACTCCAGCCTAGTCAACAGAGCGAGACTCCATCTCAAAAAAACAAAAAGAAAGACAGAAAGAATGCTGGATCCACATCTCCTTGAAGTTCTTTTGTTGTTGTTGTTGCGTTTTTTTTTTGAGATGGAGTTTTGCTCTCACTGCCCAGGCTGGAGTGCAATGGTGCGATCTTGGCTCACCACATCCTCCGCCTCCCAGGTTCAAGCGATTCTCCTGCCTCAGCCTCTCGAATAGCTGGGATTACAGGCATGCACCACCACGCCCGGCTAATTTTGTATTTTTAGTAGAGATGGGGTTTCTCCATGTTGGTCAGCCTGGTCTCAAACTCCCGACCTCAGGTGATCCACCTGGCCTCCCAAAGTGCTGGGATTACAGGCATGAGCCACCGTGCCCAGCCTTGAAGTATTTTGTTTGGTTTTGATTTGTTTTGTTTTTGGAGATAGAGTCTCTGTCACCCATGCTGGAGTACAGTGGCACAATCTTGGCTCAGAGCAACCTCTGTCTCCCAGGCTCAAGTGATCCTCCCACTTCATTCTAAGTAGCTGGGACTACAGGCACGTGCCACCACAGCCAGCTCATTTTTGTGTTGTTTTAGAGGTGAGGTTTTGCCATGTTGCCCAGGCTGATCTTGAACACCTGGGCTCAAGGAATCTGCCCATTGTGGCCTCCCAAAGTTCTGAGGTTGAAAGTGTGAGTCATCGTGCCCAGCCTCCTTGAAGTTTACTAACACTTGGGATAACTGAGGGAAAAGAAGTGACAATTCCACTCAGTCTATTAGAGGTCTGGATATAAGGTAGCCACACAGTAACTCTAACTTGACTTCTAACCAGTCTATCTTATTGGTTTGGAGACTGTCTTCTGCCAGCATTTTTTGTGGCTTGAGATGATATTTTTGAACCCTTCTTTCACTACCTTTCTTACCTTTAATGTGCCAAGCTTGAAACAGGATTTGATTTCCTGAGCTACTTGTTCGCCTTCTGTGCATCACCAAGTAATCTGGTTCATCTTTCATCTCATTCATGTTCTTTTCAAGTGAAACAAGACATTTTGGGGGTCAAGTCTCTGGGTGTTTATTCTGTTTTTATGTATATAAAAATGGATTTTATGTTCCCTTTCCTTACCAACTTATATGGAAACTCAGAATCATAATGTAAAGAAATGAAAACCTGGTGTATTGTACTTCAAGATGCCTCCCTGATGTATAGAATCTCCTTGTAAAATAAATAATTGCATTGTATATCATTCTTCCCATCAATATTAATTATTAAATATTTTAGAATTTTTAAATACCAACTATACTGTTCTGGTGTGAGGTATTTTCTTTTACATTACACTCTATCCCAAAAGATTAAACCCAGCTTAAAAATGATATGTAGGCCAGGCATGGTGGCTCACACCTGTAATCCCAGCATTTTGGGAGGCCGAGGCGGGCAGATCACAAGGTCAGGAGATCAGACCATCCTGCTAACACAGTGACATGCCATCTCTACTAAAAATACAAAAAAAAACGGGCGTGGTGGTAGGTACCTGTAGTCCCAGCTACTCGGGAGTCTGAGGCAGGAGAATGGTGTGAACCTGGGAGGTGGAGCTTGCAGTGAGCTGAGGTCGCACCACTGCACTCCTGCCTGGGTGACAGAGCAAGACTCTGCCTCAAAAAAAAAAAAAAAAAAGGTAAATTATTTCTAATGTCCCAAAATGAGAAATGGATGAGGGAGAGAAAAATAGTAGTGAGGACATTAAATGTAGCCAGAGGTGAGGGTCATTCATGTTTGTTTCTGTCAGTGCACAAATATGGAGAAAGAATAGGCTACAGACTAGAGCCGACTATGAACCCCATATGTACCAGACACTTGATCCTGTTTAGCCCACCGCAGCCTGTTTGGTAAGTGATAATATACTCATTTCACCAATTAGGAAACTGAGATTAAATTGCTTCCCCAAGTTCAAAACAAATTATGTAATCTAATGTATTCAAGGACAAGCACTTGCATGCCAATCAATTGCCCCTATAAGAATTTACTCTAGGCCGGGTGCAGTGGCTCACACCTGTAATCCCAGCACTTTGGGAGGCCAAGAGGATCACCTGAGGTCAGGAGTTTGAGACCAGCCTGACCAACAGGGAGAAACCCCATCTCTACTAAAAATACAAAATTAGCCCAGCGTGGTGGCGCATGCCTGTAATCCCAGCTACTCAGGAGGCTGAGGCAGGAGAATCGCTTGAACCCGGGAGGCGGAGGTTGCAGTGCACCGAGAACCATTGCATTCCAGCCTGGGCAAGAAGAGCAAAACTCCACCTCAAAAAAAAAAAAAAAAAAAAAGAATTTATATTAACCACATATAACTGGACCCCCAAGATGACATCACAAAAGGACACTTAGTACTTTTTCTTTTTTTTTTTTTTTTGCCTCAAGACGGAGTCTTGCTCTTTCACCCAGGCTGGAGTGTGGTGGCATGATCTTGGCTCACTACAACCTCTGCCTCCCAGATTCAAGCGATTCTCCTACCTCAGCCCCCTGAGTAGCTGGGAATACAGGCATCTGCCACCATACCCGGCTAATTTTTTGTATTTTTAGTAGAGATGGGGTTTCACCATGTTGGCCAGGCTGGTCTCGAACTCCTGACCTCAGGTGATCCACCCGCCTCAGGCTCCCAAAGTGCTGGGACTACAGGCATGAGCCACTGCGCCCGACCCAGGACACTTAGTACTTCATGTTATCTTTTCCAGCAAGCAGCCCAGTTTCAGTCCAGGTGGCCTCAGCAATGACACTTCTACTTGTCCCTTAAGAGACTTGCCTTGTTTAGTGCATTACCCTTTACCAAGAGTTAAACCATGAGTCAGAACTCCTTGTGTCCCCCTGCTCCTGGATTGTCCTTCTACTAGCCCTCTAAAGAAGCCTCAAATTGCTATTGCCCTTTTGAGTTAAATTGTCTCAAGAAAGCTGTTTTGAAGATGAAGATTGCCCAGTGTTTGCCAAAACAATGAATGAATTTTGGGTCTCTGTGGATTTATATAACTATCTCCCAAGAAAAGGCAGGTCCAGCCTGGTGCAGTGGTGCACACCTGTAGTCCCAGCAGCTTGGGAAGTTGAGGCAGAAGGATCACTTGAGCCCAGGAGTTCAATACCAGCCTGGGCAACATAGACCCTGTCTCTTGAAAAAAGAGGAGGGGCAGGTCCAATGGATACTGAATAGGCAGAGAATGAAATAGTAAGCATAAACAGATGACAATGTGCAACAAAGAAAATCCTAGCCCTGAAGCCAAAACACAGCCAGCACCACTGTTTCAACGTTCTATTCCATTTCAGCCCTAGGAGGCATGAAGGGAAAACCAGGAATGACCAGCAACCCAGACCTCTTGCTCCATCTGTCGTTTTGTGTGGATATTGTTAATTTCTTCCCCAAAGAATTTTGCCTCCTACGTAGAACATAGACGTCATCTGACAGGAACAAATAGCTTTAATGTTCCTTCATTTGGCACTGAGAACATACAGTCCTCAGTGAGGATTGTGGGAGAGGGAGCATTAAATAAATTATTTAGTGCTTACCTCCTTCCTACCCTCCCCCACAACAAAGACACAATCTTCCTGTGACCCCAATTTCTCTTCAATCTATTACCCTCTTTCCTGCTTTTCCTATACTCCCTTCACAAAATCTATTCCAATGTTAAACAACCCAAGTTCCCAGGCCAGGCAGCTGAGCTAAATGACTGACAGAGGAAGAACTAGTAATGGAGATGTAAACTGAACAGGGTTCTTGGCCTTGCTTCATAACCTCTGGTCTGTGCACATTGTTTTCCCTATCTAAGGCCATATTCATTCAGCTCATTAAAATCTAAATGAAATCCAAACCAATATGGCTTTCCTGTGGTCACCAGGGATTTTTCAGTTAACTGCCACTTCCAAAGGCCTTCAGTTATTGCACTTGGCTGCTTTGCAACATTTGGTGCTTTGGGCAATGTCCTAGTCCTCAAAACTCTTCTTCCTTGGCTTCTGAGGCACCACTGTCTTCTGGTTCTCCTTCCCTGACTGACCTGTCTTTGTGCTGCTGGCTTCTTCCTTGAACACCATTTAAATGCTGGGTTTTCGGCCAGGTGCGGTGGCTCATGCCTGTAATCCCAGCACTTTGGGAGGCCGAGGCTGGTGGTTCACCTGAAGTCAGGAGTTCGAGACCAACCTGGCCAACATGGTGAAACCCCATCTCTACTAAAACTACAAAAAAAATAGCTAGGCATGGTGGCAATGTGCTTATAGTCCCAGCTACTAGGGAGGCTGAGGCACGAGAATTGCTTGAACCCGGGAGGTGGAGGTTGCAGTGAGCCAAGATCCTGCCACTGTATTCCAGCCTGGGTGACAGTGAGATTCCATCCAAACATAAATAAATAAAATAAAATAAATAAATGCTGTGTTTTACCGGGTGTGGTGGCTCATGCCTGTGATCCTAGCACTTTCAGAGGCCAAGATTGGCAGATTGCTTGAGGCCAGGAGTTCAAGACCAGCCCGGGCAGTATAGTGAGACTCCATCTCTATCAAAAATTTAAAAAACTAGCCGAGCACATGTCCTCCCATCACTCTCCTCATTCTTCCAAGATGACTTTAGCCACCACCCTAATTCTGACAACTTCTAAATCTTTTATCACCAACTCAACATTTCTTATAGGAACCCCAACTCCATATATCTAATTGCTCTTTAGACTTACATACAACCAGATGTTACTCAGGTAACTCATATATACTCCAATGTGGATGTTACTCCTCCCCCACTGCCCGTGTTTCCACTTATCAAGGCTAGAGACGATAGTATGTTCAGCCTCCTAAGCCTGGTGTCCTCAAGTTCCTCTCTTACCTTGCAATTCCAGTGGGACGAGAAACCCTACATCAGAAATGTCTTTATTTATTTTTTTTTTTTTGAGATAGGTTACTGCTCTGTTGCCCAGGCTGGAGTGCAGTCGCATGATCACGACTCACTGCAGCCGCACTCTCCTGGGTTCAGGTGATCCTCACACCTCGTAAGTAGCTGGGATTACAGGCATGCGCCACCACACTCAGCTAACTTGTTAAAAAAAATTTTTGTAGGCCAGGTGCAGTGGCTCATGCCTGTAATCCCAGCACTTTGGAAGTTCAAGGTGGGCGGATCACGTGGTCAGGAGTTCGAGACCAGTCTGGCCAATATGGTGAAACCCCGTCTCTACTGAAAATACAAAAATTAGTGGGGCATGGTGACACTCAACTGCAGTCGCAGCTACTCGGGAGGCTGAGGCAGGAGAACTGCTTGAACCCAGGAGGCAGAGAATGCAGTGAGCCGAGATAGCGCCACTGCACTCTAGCCTGGCTGACAGAGAAAGATTCCATCTCAAAAAAAAAAAAAAAAATTGTTGTAGAGATGAGGTCTCTCTCCATGTTGCCCAGGCTGATCCTGAACTCCTTGGCTTCAAGCGATTCTCCCTCCTCAGCCCCGCAAAATGCTGAGATTACAGACGTGAGACACCACGGCTGGCCAGAAATATCTTGATGCTTATATCTCTTCTCACCTTGTTTACCATCTGAGTTCAAAGGCAACATGATTTAATGGGATTTATGACATCCTCCCCACCAGTCTCTCCCATCTATCCTCCTATTTTGCCACTAGAGTTATCTTCTAAAATACAAACATGGGCTGGGTATAATCCCAGCACTTTGGTAGGCCGAGGCAGGTGGATCACTTAAGATCAGGAGCTCAAGACCAGCCTGGTCAACATGGTGAAATCCTGTCTCTAATAAAAATACAAAAATTAGACAGGCATAGTGGCTGGTGCCTGTTGTAATCCCAGCTACTTGGGAGGCTGAAGCAGGAGAAACACTTGAACCGGGAGGCAGAGGTTGCAGTGAGCCGAGACTGCACCATAGCATTCCAGCCTGGGCAAGAAGAGCAAAACTCAGTGTCAAAAAATAAAAAATAAAATAAATATTTAAAAATTAAAAAAAAAAAAAATAGCCGGGCGCGGTGGCTCAAGCCTGTAATCTCAGCACTTTGGGAGGCCGAGAAGGGAGGATCATGAGGTCAGGAGATCGAAACCATCCTGGCTAACAACGGTGAAACCCCGTCTCTACTAAAAAATACAAAAAAAGCTAGCTGGGCGAGGTGGCGGGCGCCTGTAATCCCAGTTACTCGGGAGGCTGAGGCAGGAGAATGGGGTAAACCCGGGAGGCGGAGCTTGCAGTGAGCTGAGATCCAGTCACTGCACTGCAGCCTGGGCAACACAGCCAGACTCCGTCTCAAAAATAATAAAATAAAATAAAAAATAAATAAAATAAAATGCAGGCCAGGCACAGTGGCTCATGCCTGTAATCCTAGTACTTTGGGAGGCCGAGGCGGGTGGATCACTTGAGGTCAGGAGTTCAAGACCAGCCTGGCAAACATGGTGAAACCCTGTCTCTACTAAAAATAAAAAAATTAGTTGGTCATGGTGGCATGCACCTGTAGTCCCAGCTACTTGTGAGGCTGAGGCACAAGAATCATTTAAACCTGGAAGGCAGAGGTTGCAGTGAGCTAAGATTGTGGCATTGCATTCCAGCTTGGGTGACAAAGTGAGATTCTGTCTCAAAAATAAATAAATAAAATAAAATGCAAACATAGTCAGAGCAAACTTTTACTTTGAAATTTATTGGCCCCCCAGTTACCTGCAGGATGAACTTTATTTATTTAGTTAGTTGGTTAGTTTTGTTTATTTTTGAGATGGAGTCTCACTGTGTCACCCAGGCTGGAGTGCAGTGGTGCCATCTTGGCTCACTGCAACCTCTGCCTCCCAGGTTCAGGCAATACTTCTGCCTAAGACTCCCAAGTAGCTGGGGCTACAGGTTCACACCACCACACCTGGCTTTTTTTTTTTTTTTTTGAGACGAAGTCTCACTCTGTCACCCAGGCTAAAGTGCAGTGGTGCAATCTCGGCTCACTGCAACCTCCACCTCCTGGGTTCAAGCAATTCTCCTGCCTCAGCCTCCCGAGTAGCTGGGACTACAGGCTTGCGCCACCACGCCCGGCTAATTTTTGTATTTTTTTAGTAGAGGCAGGGTTTCACCATAGTGGCCAAGCTGGTCTCGAACTCCTGACCTCGTGATTTGCCTGCCTCGGCCTCCCAAAGTTCTGGGATTACAGGCGTAAGCCACCACGCCCAGTCACACCTGGCTAATTTTTTTATGTTTTTAGTAGAGACGAGGTTTCACCATATTGGCCAGGCTGGTCTCAAAGTCCTGACCTTGTGATCTGCCCACCTGGGCCTCTGAAATTGCAGGGATTATAGGCATGAGCCACCGTGCCTGGCCTTCTTTTTTTCTTTCTTTCTTTTTTTTTTTTTTCTTTTTTTGGTGTGTGTGACAAAATTTTGCTCATCGCCCAGGCTGGAGTGCAGTGGTGTGGTCTTGGCTCACTGCAACCTCCGCCACCAGGTTCAAACAATTCTCTTACCTCAGCCTCTCGAGTACCTGGGATTATGGGTGCCCACCACTACACCCAGCTAATTTTTGTAATTTTAGTAGAGACAGGGTTTCACCATGTTGGTCAGGCTGGTCTCAAACTCCTGACCTCAGGTGATTCGCCTGCCTTGGCCTCCCAAAGTGCTGGGATTACAGGTGTGAGCCACGGCACTGGGCCTCCAGGATAAATTTTAAACTCCTTGGCCTGGGCTACAAGATACTTTGTAATTCATCTCTTGCCTACTTCCCAAACTCATGGAAAGTCCAACAGTTCTACCTTTACATTCCTCACTGAGCTGACCTCTTACTCTTCCCGGGAGAACACAGGCCTTCCTTTGCACCTGCTAGTTCCTCAGCATGAAATATTGTTATCATCCACACTCCACCCCTTTACTAATCCCATAAGTTTTATTTATTTTATTTATGTATTTTGTTTTTGTTTATTTGTTTGTTTTGAGATAGAATATTGCTCTGTCACCCAGGCAGGAGTGCAGTGGTGAGATCTCAGCTCACTATAAACTCCGCTTCCTGGGTTAATGCGATTCTCCTGCCTCAACCTCCCAAGTAGCTGGCATTACAGGTGCGTACCACCACACCTGGCTATTTTGTATTTGTAGTAGAGACAGGGTTTCACCATGTTGGCTAGGCTGGTCATGAGCTCTTGGCCTCATGTGATCCACCCGCCTCAACCTCGGGTGTTGTCAAGGTGTGGGAGTATAGGCGTGAGCCACCACACCCAGTCAAATCCCATAAATTTTAGCTCCCCAGTGAAACTTTCTCTGCCTTTAACAAATTATTCAGTGTCTATGTCCTTTGTTTCAGAATACTTTATCCATGTCAGTTTTCATCAAGTACTGGTATCATTTCCTGTCATGTGGATTTCTCCCACTGTGAGTTTTCAAGGACAGAAAGTGTTTCATTTCAGAATCTCCAGTGTCTAACACCGCACATAGCAAGAAATAAGTAATATTCATTAAGTAAATGTTGAATAAATGATTAAAATTGAATTCTGATAATGTGGCCAAAGAAGTAGGATTATTAGTCTTCTTTCCTCTAAAACTACTGCTTCTTGGCCGGGCGCGTGGCTCACGTCTGTAATCTCAGCACTTTGGGAGGCCAAGGTAGGTGGATCACTTGAGGACAGGAGTTCCAGAGTTCCAGACCAGACTGGCCAACATGGTGAAACCCTGTCTCTACTAAAAATACAAAAATAAGCCAGACGTGGTGGCACATGCCTGTAATCCCAGCTACTCGGGAGGCGGAGGCAGAAGAATCGCATTAACTCAGGAAGCGGAGTTTATAGTGAGCTGAGATCTCACCACTGCACTCCAGCCTAAGCGACAGAGTGAGACTCCAACTCAAAAAAAAAAAAAAAATTTGTCCGGCATGGTGGTGGGCACCTGTAATCCCAGCTACTTGGGGGCTGAGGCAGGAGAATAGCTTGAACCTGAGAGGTGGAGGTTGCAGTGAGCCGAGATCATGCCATTGCACGCCAGCCTAGGCAACAAGAGCGAAACTTCGTCTCAAAAAAATAAATAAAAATAAATAAAATAAAACAATAATCTAACCAGGCATGGTAGCCGACACCTGTAATTCCAGCACTTTAGGAGGCCAAGGTGAGCAGATTGCTTGAGCTCCAGAGTTCAAGATCAGCCTGGCCAACATGGTGAAACCTCGTTTCTACTAAAAACACAAAAATTAGCCAGTTGTAGTGGTGGGCACCTGTAATTCCAGCTACTTGGGAGGCTGAGACAGGAGAATCACTTGAACCTGGGAAGCAGAGGTTGCAGTAAGCCGAGATTGCGCCACTGCACTCCAGCCTGGGCGACAAAGCTAGACTCCATCTCAAAAATAATAATAATAGCTGGGCGCGGTGGCCCACGCCTGTAATCCCAGCACTTTGAGAGGCAGAGGAGGGCGGATCACTTGAGGTCGAAGTTTGAGACCAGCCTGACCAACATGGAGAAACCCCATCTCTACTAAAAATACAAAATTAGCCAGGCATGGTGGTGCATGCCTGTAATCCCAGCTACTCAGAAGGCTAAGGCAGGAGAATCGCTTGAACCCGGGAGGTGGAGGCTGTAGTAAGCCGAGATCGCACCATTGCATTCTAGCCTGGGCAACAAGATGGAAACTCCATATCAAAAAATAATAATAATAATCCCACTACATGTTTACATTAATAATATATTTTAAATTTTTTTAACTAATTTCTGTAGGAACTTGAATTAATATATAAATTCTTTTTTCTTGCGAGACGGAGTCTTGCTCTGACGCCCAGAACTGGAGTGCAATGGTGTGATCTTGGCTCACTGCAACCTCCGCCTCCCAGGTTCAAGCAATTCTCCTGCCTCAGCCTCCCAAGTAGCTGGGATTAAAGCCGTGCCCCAACATGCCCAGCTAATTTTTGTATTTTTAGTAGAGACAGAGTGTCACCAAGTTGGCCAGGCTGGTTTCGATTACAGGCATGAGCCACCATGCCCACCAGAAATGTATTTTTATGGAAAAAAAAGTTTTCCAAAAATAATTAGTGAGAACAGTGGTACTGTTTTACATTTTTTACAAATCTCTTGAATGTCTGGTTTAATAGAATCCAGTTCAATTCTCATATCTGCACCTATATTCAATCTGTTATTATGTGTTGTTTTGTTTGAGTATATAGTTAAAATATATGACTTTGATTTAAGCCAGGTGCAGTGGCTCACACCAGTAGTCCCAGCTCCTTGGGAGACTGAAACAGGAGGGTTGCTTGAGACCAGGGCTTTAAGGGTGCAATGTACTATAATTGCTGCAGTGCAGTCTAACCTGGGTGACAAAAAGAGACCCAGTCTCTAAAAAAAAAAATTGTAATAGGCCAGGTGCGGTGGCTCACGCCTGTAATCCCAGCACTTTGGGAGGCCAAGAGGGGTAGATTACCTGAGTTTGGGAGTTTGAGACCAGCCTGACCAACATGGAGAAACTTCGTCTCTACTGAATATACAAAATTAGCCAGATATGGTGGCACATGCCTGTAATCCCAGCTACTCCGGAGGCTGAGGCAAGAGAATCACTTGAACCCGAGAGGCAGAGATTGTGGTAAGCCGAGATCACACCATTGCATTCCAGCCTGGGCAATAAGAGCAAAACTCCGTCTCAAAAAAAAAAAAAAAAAATTTAATAAAAAGACTTTGGTTTCAGTCTCACATGGATATGTAGTTGCAAAAGATGTCAGCCATTCTTTCAAGTTAAATGTTATTCCGTGAAAAATGTGGCTCTTTCAGCTTATAACTCACATTAGTTCCTAGAGAAATCCCCCGTGCTGTATGCAGCAGTGTTCTATGTGTGCTTCTCATTTTATCATGCAGACTATTAAAGAGGCAGATATTTAAACGTTGACAGTTAGTAAAACTAATGATTTGTATTTCCCCATCAAGAATATTCTTGGCTTGGCGCAGTGGCTCACGCCTGTAATCCCAGCACTTTGGCAGGCTGAGGCGGGCGGATCACGAGGTCAGGAGATGGAGACCATCCTGGCTAACATAGTGAAACCCCATCTCCACTAAAAATACAAAAAAAATTAGCCGAGCGTGGTGGCGGGCGCCTGTAGTCCCAGCTACTTGGTAGGCTGAGGCAGGAGAATGGTGTGAACCCGGGAGGCAGAGCTTGCAATAAGCCGAGATCATGCCACTGCACTCCAGCCTGGGCAACAGAGCGAGACTCCGTCTCAAAAAAAAAAAAAAAAAAAACTTAACTTTTTCACTGATTTCGTGATTTTTGTAAACTGATTTTGAGATTTTGTGATGATACCTACCAGTACACATTGGTGACAGGCCCTTGAATTGTGCTAGGGCACAAGCAGTTTTACCCACTGTTGTTTTTTAAAATTAATTAGTTAATTCGTTTATTTTTAAAACTGGGCCTCACTATGTTGCCCAAGCTGTTGAAATCTGGAGCTCAAGCAATCCTCCCATCTCAGCCTCCTGAACAGCTAGGATTGCAGGCCCATGTCACCATGCCTGTCACCACTGTTTTTTACATCATCTTTTATCAACTGAGCAAAAAAGGTAAAGTCTGAGTATTATTATCAAATAGTTCTGACCTTATGAACCTCCCAAAAGGTCTAAGGAACCCTGTGGTCTGCTGATCACGCTTTAAGAACCACTGCTCTGGGCCTGCTTCACATCTTAAAATCTGGATAATTATACCAATGTCTTAGAATTGCTGTGATAGCCGGGCGCGGTGGCTCACGCCTGTAATCCCAGCACTTTGGGAGGCCGAGATGGGTGGATCACAAGGTCAGGAGATCGAGACCATCCTGGCTAACACGGTGAAACCCCGTCTCTACTAAAAATACAAAAAATTAGCCGGGCGTGGTAGCGGGCGCCTGTAGTCCCAGCTACTCAGGAGGCTGAGGCAGGAGAATGGCGTGAACCCAGGAGGCGGAGCTTGCAGTGAGCCGAGATCCGGCCACTGCACTCCAGCCTGGGTGACAGAGCAAAGACTCCGTCTCCAAAAAAAAAAAAAAAAAGAATTGCTGTGATAGTAAATAATTTGCATAATAAAGCATTCAGAACAAAATCTAACACGTAGGAGGAACACCATAAACGTTACTACTCAAGATAGCCCAGCTGTGATAGCTCTGTCCATCTAGCCAACGTTTTTTCACCTTACACCATACTAAAAATTCCATCATATTTGCAACATTTCACATGTATATATATCGTAAGCATTCTTTACTTGCCTACTTCATATTAGGAGGGTTTTGCCTGTGTGGTAAAATATACGTACAAATTGCCATTTTAACTAGTTTAAAACGTATAGGGGGCCGGGTGCGGTGGCTCAAGTCGGTAACCCCAGCACTTTGGGAGGCCGAGGCGCATCACTTCAGGTCAGGAGTTCGAGAGCAGCCTTGCCAACATGGTGAAACCCCCGTCTCCACTAAAAATACAAAAATTAGCCAGGCATGGTGGCATGCCTGTAGTCCCAGCTACTCGGGAGGCCGAGGCAGGAGAATTGTTTGAACCTGGGAGGCGGAGGTTGCAGTGAGCTGAGATTGCGCCACTTCCTTCCAGCCTGGGCTAGAGCGAGACTCTGTTTCAAAAAAAAAAAAAGGCAGGGCGCGGTGGCTCACGCCTGTAATCCCAGCACTTTGGTAGGCCGAGGCGGGTGGATTGCTTGAGGTCAGGAGTTCGAGACCAGCCTGGCCAAGATGGTGAAACCCCGTTTCTGCTTAAAATACAAAAAGTAACCTAGCACGGTGGCAGGCACCTGTACTCCCAGCTACTCGGGAGGCTGAGTCAGGAGAATCGCTTGAACCCGGGAGGCGGAGGTTGCAGTGAGCCGAGATGGCCCCACTGCACTCCAGCCTGGGTGACAGAGCGAAACTCCATCTCAAAAAAAAAAAAAGTATAGAGCAGTGCTTTTAAGCACATTCCTTCACACTGTTGTGCAAAGGAGTTTATTTTTTAGTTTTATTTATTTTTATCCGCGCCAGGCCTGGTGTTTTTTTATCTGATTCGTCTAGGGGCACTTTCATCCTATTTACCTTCACATTTATCAAATTATTTCCTTCACAGGTGAGAAGGTAGATTCAATTTCTTTTGATACTCCGTATTTCTCTATATGTTTTTCAATTCTGCATTCTTATTATTCCAACGTTTTACTTATTTATTTATTTATTTGGAGACAGAGTCTCGCTCTGTCGACCAGGATGGAATGCAATGGCGCGATCTCGGTTCACTGCAACCACCGCCTCCCAGGTTCAAACGATTCTGATGCCTCAGCCTCCCGAGTAGCCGGGACTGGAATTTGGCGGCACCACGCCCGGCTTCTGTTTTGTATTTTTTGTAAAGACCGGATTTCGCCACGCTGCTTAGGCTGGTCTCGAACTCCTGGCCTCAAACGATCCGCCCCTCACGGCCTTCAGAAGTGCTGTAATCACAGGCGTGAGCCACCGCGTTCGGCTCTTCCAAAAATTTTTTGGCCAATTTATCTAAGAGCATATCCTACAGACTGGGTCCAATGATTGCACAGAAGTAAACGTCCTGTGTAGCTACATACCTACAAACCTATTTCTGTAACGTACATTCCCCAGCAAGGTCCCGCGCGAAGGCTCCACTACCGCGAGAAGCCTCCGAGCCAGGAAGGTGTGGGGCTCAATCCGCAGCGGATTCCCAGCAGCCTCCGCGAATTTCCGATTCTTTAACTGCGCATGCTCCTGCGCACGCGCACTATACATTCCATGACTTCCGGGCACTTCGTAAGGTTTAAATAAGGATGCTTTGCGTTCACTCGCCCTTTTGAAGACAAGATTCGCGGTCGTCTGTTCCTCCATTAGGTAAGTGTTATCAAATGCCTGCCACCGGAGTTGTGGGTCTAATACTATGAATCAGCAGCCGGGCATCCGTAGGATCATATAGTATATTATTCATTTTTATATTCATTTTTTTGAGACGGAGTCTCGGTTTGTCACGCAGGCTGGGTTACAGTGGCACGATCTTGGCTCGGTGCAACCTCCGCCTGACGGGTTCAAGCGATTCTCGTGCCTCGCCCTCCCTAGCAGCCGGAATTACAGGCACGCGCCACCACGCCCGGCCAATTTTTGTATTCTTAGTAGAGACAGGGTTTCGCTCTACTGGTCAGGCTAGTTTTGAACTCCTGACCTCCGGTGATCCACAGGCCTCGACCTTCCAAAGTGCTGGGATTACAGGCGTGAGTCACCACGCCTGGCCGAGAATCATATAATTTAAAACTATATATGGATGTTGTAGGCGGCATCCGTCCCAACTAATGTACGCGTTAGACGGGCCTGGCCCAGAAGTGGGCCATGGAGACCTCGGGACCTGCAGGGCTGCCAGCCGACCCGCCGAGTCTCTGAATCTGAAGGTGCACCGCCACCACCACTGTTTATCTTACTGCCTCTCAGTAGGCACATTGTCGTTCTCAATGGAATTGCGCAGTTTTATTCCGGATCCTTACTTGCCTTCAAGAATTTTCTCAATTTTTTCTTTTTTTTTCTTGATCGCGACCCCTACTGGGCTCAAGCAATTCTCCTGCCTCAGCCTCCCAAGTAGCTGGGATTACAGGCGTGTACACCACGCCCGGCTTATTTTTTATATTTTTAGTAGAGACGGGATTTAACCATGTTGGCCTGTCCGGTCTCCAACTCCTTACCTTGCGGTCCGCCACGCCCGGCCTAAGGTTTTCATAGTTTCGAAGCATACTGTTCGTAATTCTGCTTTCTCGTACTTTTGTGAGTTGGGTCATTTTTATTTTTACTTTTTTAGGATTACAGGCGTGAGCCACCGTGCCTGTCCGATTTGGGGGTAATTTAACCAGCCCGCGTGTTTGATTTGAATTTAGGATAGCTGGGCCTAATTGTTGTCTTTGTTTCTGCCATACCTTCCGCATGGTACTAACCGCCTATTGAAAAGTAATCAGAATAGCTGAATATGACATGTTACCCGTCTAGAAACCGATTTTTTTTTAGCACCCCACTGTGGACAGGGTGGAAACTCGTTTGCGTTCCTGTTTAAGATCTGTAGTGACATGAATGGATGATATTGTTTCCTATTGGATTCTGTAAACTTATGCATTACACTGATTGTCCAACGTGGATACACCCGGGAGGTCACTCTCCCCGGGCTCTGTCCAAGTGGCGTAGGGGAGCATAGGGCTCTGCCCCGTGATGTACAATCCCTTTCCACAACGTTGGAGATAAAGCTGGGCCTTGAGTCAGCGCCTGCATATTCCTACAGCTTCCCAGAGTCCTGTGGACAATGACTGGGGAGACAAACCATGCAGGAAACAACCTTCTAGAGCACTGAATCTGGATTGAAGTCTTAATACGTGTTTAAGAAAAATTGGCTAAAAAGTAGCCAGGCATGATGATAGGTAGCTGGAGGCAGGAGAAGCGCTGGAGCCCAGGAGTTCAAGGCTGCAATGACCTATGATTGTGCCATTGCACTCCAACCCCAGGCTATACTGTGAGCCCCCTCATTGAAAAAGATTAGTGTTTTGCTGTACTAATAGATTAATACCTTGTTTTGCAGGATTTGTTAAGGATTCCAAGTAACTCTTGGTAAGTAAATCTAATTGTTTTTGGCTCATCAGCTCTTGTCAATGATTTCTGTGATGGAAGTAGGATTGAAGAGACTTTTATTTTAGTTGGTCAGGATTTATTTACCTCTGAGGCATTGAATCATTCTCAGCAATACTTTTGTTTGATATACCCAAATGTAAACTTTGCTGCATTTTTGTAGGCATGTTGACATAACTTCAACATACACTCTTCTGTAAAAATTGCTTTTTTTAATCAGCTGATAAAAGTGTGCAATGTAGTAAAAGTTAACCTAGTGTGAACTGTAGGAAGCCTAATTGGCTTTATCTACATCTGTAGTGTCAGCTGAGAAAAAGAATCTAGCCCTTGAAAATACTGTGGGTGATTAGCCATATTGGATTTATCAGTTACTCCAATTCCTCACTAATGAGCATTCCAACGTGGATACCCTGGGAGGTCACTCTCCCCAGGCTCTGTCCAAGTGGCCTGCGGGAGCTTAGGGCTCTGCCCCATGATGTACAGTCCCTTTCCACAACGTTGGAGATGAAGCTGGGCATTATGTCTGCGCCTGCATATTCCTACAGCTTCCCAGAGTCCTGTGGACAATGACTGGGGAGACAAACCATGCAGGAAACACGTCCAGTGTACTAGATTTTAAGTTGAAGTAGGATCTTCAGGAGTCTAATCGTTATTTCTTTTCTTTCAGGAAAGAAGACAGTCTGCACTTAACACTTCAGCATTGATGTTTACTTTTGGGGTCCTTTATATAGTTGGGAGAGTAGGTAAACCGATTTTTTTTTTTAACAGGGAGGTTTTGACAATCTTTGGCAGACTTACAGCGAAAGATTGGGGTGCATTTCATACTTCTTTGAGACAGTCTTGCTCTGTTGCCCAGGCTGGAGTGCAGTGGAGCAATCTTGGCTGCAACCTCAGCCTCCCAAGTAGTTGGGATTATAGGCATAAGCCACCACGCCTGGCCCTCATACCTCTTTTAAGAGTCTGCTGTTTTGTATTAAAGACTTTGGAATTTGGCATTTGGTTAGGAATGCACCACCTTAACCAGAGAAGTGACTCTGCCTGGCCTTACGCCAAATTCCAGAAGGCACACAGTGTTGGTGGGTATTTTATTTTATTTTATTTTTTATTTTTATTTTTTTTTTGAGACGGAGTCTTGCTCTGTCGCCCAGGCTGGAGTGCAGTGGCCGGATCTCAGCTCACTGCAACCTCCGCCTCCCGGGTTCACGCCATTCTCCTGCCTCAGCCTCCCGAGTAGCTGGGACCACAGGCGCTGGCCACCTCGCCCGGCTATTTTTTGTATTTTTAGTAGAGACGGGGTTTCACCGTGTTAGCCAGGATGGTCTCGATCTCCTGACCTCGTGATCCGCCCGTCTCGGCCTCCCAAAGTGCTGGGATTACAGGCTTGAGCCACCGCGCCCGGCCTGGTGGGTATTTTAAAAGTCCTTGAGTATTTTGCTTTTGTGTGATTTCTAATGTATTTGTAATTTACCTAACAAATTGCTTAATCTGCTTTGTTAATGTATTAAAATAAATATGGCTATACATGTTTGTGGTTCATTTTTATGTGGAGATGGCTGTGGTGACTTCAGCCAAGAATCTGAATGGTAACTGCTGAAGGAAACTAGCATGATAGCTTCCGTTCTAAAGGCCCTGAAACCAGTCTCAGGTGGGTCCCCCTTGGGTCCACTTTATATTGGCAGGTTATTGGGAAAATGGATATTAGGTCCTCACCAATAGGACCATAAGTCTGGGTTGAGTGCAAGATGAGTTGTTAGACCAATCCTTTAGCTTCCCACAATGTAGTGGAGGAAAATCAATGGTAGCCATGGGAGGTTGTGGTATCCTTAGCTGAGTTGTATGAGCCCTTGCTACCTGGTGCACCTCAGCCTGAGGATTGCTAGAATCGCTTGCCTCATGACATGAGTCATAATGGGAACTTTGTCAAGCCCCCTACACTGGCTGCCAACATAAATATTCAGTACCCTGAAGGATGGGAACTAATAGGGAATAATCTAGAAGGTAAAGTCTATCTGCTGGCATAGGGGAGGTGGGATAGCCATTAAGCCATTTGGAAGCTGATGGGACAGGTTTGAGGGAGGTGGGTGAGATTGGAGTTTGGTGGACTGGAGCTTGCTTGTCAGGGTGTTCAGGGCAGGACTCTGAACATGTGAGAATGGAAGCTAGTTACTAGCTAGGATTGCGGGGAAATACACAGCTTGATTTTTCTTAGAAGCGAAGTGGAGTGAGGCAGTGTTGAGGGCATCTTAAATGCAGCCGGGCTTGGTGGCTCACACCTGTAATCCCAGCACTTAGATCGAGGCAGGTGGATCACAACATCTAGATATCCTGGCCAACATGGTGAAACTCTGTCTCTATAAAAAAAATACAAAAATACACGGACCTGGTGGTGTGTGCCTGTATGGGGCTGAGGCAGGAGAAATGCTGGAACCCGGGAGTTGGAAATGGTGAGCTGAGAGCGCCACTGTGCTCTAGCCTGGTGACAGTAAGTCTCAAGGCATCTTCCTAAACCAGTTGGCATTTGTGCTTACCTGTGCCAGGCACTGCTCTAGGTAAGCACTTAGCATATTAGTGCTGGGGGGGGGGGGGGGGGGCTTAATACAGCATATTCCCATGGGGAAACCCAGGAACCAAAAGGCTAATAATCGTCCAAGTCCACAACCAGGAGTGGCACCTCTGCAGAAACAGGCATCAAGTTCCCTGCTCAGAAGAAGCCAGATAAGTCAGTCCCATCCATCCCTGTATGCCCAGTCCCATTTGTGTCCTGCTCTAACTACATAGATCTCCTGAGTAAGATTTTTTTCTGAACCAGTGACTTTAGTATGTTTTCAATTTATATTCTCAGGTGGAGTTCGGTAACTGCAGTGCTGGGCAGGAAATGAGTGAATTTCTATTGACCTACAAGGTACAGCTGAAGCAAAGCTGTCAGTAGGTGTTCAGGTCCCACTCTGCTGAACTTCAGCTTGCAATACCCCTTTAGACTTTCCGAACAGGCACTCTGGCCTCGTTCTTTGTGTAGGCAGACAGTATTGGTTGCCCATCTTAGGAGTCCTAGACTGCCCGGATTTGAATCTGGATCCCACCACTTGCTGTTTATGAGGCTCTGGGTGAGTTACTTAGCCCCTGTGCCTCAATTTCATGTCACAGAATGAGTATGATAAACTACCTCATGGAGTTGTAATAAGGACAAAGGAGTTTATATCTGTGAAAAGCTTCTTAGAGTCTCTAGGTGGAGTGCAGTGGCATGATCACTTATTAAATAACATTTTTTTTTTTTTTTTTTTTTTTGAGACGGAGTCTCGCTCTGTCGCCCAGGCTGGAGTGCAGTGGCGCGATCTCGGCTCACTGCAAACTCCATCTTCCGGGATCATGCCATTCTCCTGCCTCAGCCTCCTGAGTAGCTGGGACTACAGGCGCCCGCCACTGCGCCTGGCTAATTTTTTTTGTATTTTTAGTAGAGACGAGGTTTCACTGTGGTCTCGAACTCCTGACCTTGTGATCCGCCCGCCTAGGCCTCTCAAAGTGCTGGGATTACAGGCGTGAGCCACCGCGCCCGGCCATTAAATAACATTCTTTTCTGACTTCTCAGGAACCAAGGATACAGTATCCAATTCTGATTTTTTTTTTTTTAAGACGGTCTCGCTTTGTCGCCTAGGCTGGAGTGCAGTGGCACGATCTCGGCTTACTGCAAGCTCCACCTCCCAGGTTCATGCCATTCTCCTGCCTCAGTCTCCCCAGCAGCTGGGACTACAGGCACACACTGCCACACCCAGCTAATTTTTTTGTATTTTTAGTAGAGACAGGGTTTCACCATGTTAGCCAGGATGGTCTTGAGCTCCTGACCTTGTGATCCACCCGCCTCAGCCTCCCAAAGTGCTGGGATTACAGGCGTGAGCCACTGCGCTCGGCCTTTTTTTTTTATTTTGCCACCGAGTCTCACTCTGTCTCCAGGAGGGAATGCAATGGAGCCATCTTGGCTTGTTTTAACCTCCACCTCCCGGCTTCCAGCAATTCTCCCACCTCAGCCTCCCAAGTAGCTGGGATTACAGGTGCACACCACCATGCCCAGCTAATGTTTTTTGTATTTTTTAGTAGAGACGGGGGTTTCACCATGTTGGCCAGGCTGGTTTGGATCTCTTGACCTCAAGTGATCCGCCTGCCTCGGCATCCCAAAGTGTTGCGATTACAGGCGTGAGCCACTGCCCCTAGCCTCAAGCCTGATCTCTTTTTTTTTTTTTTTTTTTGAGATGGAGTCTTTTTCTGTCTCCCCGGCTGGAGTGCAATGGCATGATCTGGGCTCACTGCTACCTCTGTATCCTCGGTTCAAACGATTCTCCTGCCTCAGCCTCCCAAGTAGCTGGGATTACAAGCACCTGCACCGCACCCAGCTGATTTTCGTGTTTTTTAAGTAGAGATAGGGTTTCGCCATGTTGACCAGGATGGGCTCAAACTCCTGACCTCAGGTGATCCACCCGCCTCGGCCTCCCAAAGTACTGGGATTACAGGCGTGAGCTACCATGCCTGGCCAGCTAATTTTTGTATTTGTAGTAGAGACAGGGTTTCACCATGTTGGCCAGGCTGGTCTCAAACTCCTGACCTCAGGTGATCCGCCCACCTCAGCCTCCCAAAGTGTTGGGATTATAGGTGTGAGCCACAGTGCCTGGCTGTCCTTGCTAGTTTCATATCTACTTCGCTCTATCATTTATTGAGAGAGGGATATTGAAATCTCCAACTGTAATTGTGCATTTTTGTATTTCTCCTAACAGTTCTATAAGTTTTTGCTTCATGAATTTTGCTTCATGTATTTTGAAGTTCTGTTATTAGTTGTATATAGTTATACAACTATGTTTTAGATATTGTCTCTTGATTGACTCCTTTAAATACTCTGCTGTAAAATCTACTTTGTCTCCCACTCCTGCTTTTTTTCTTTAATCTCACAAAATGGTGAAGTAGGCTTTGTTTCTATTTTTTAATAATAAACTGAAATTCAGAAAACTTGAGCAATTTGCTCGTAGCTGCATACCTCCATCTTTCTTTTCGTTTTTTTTTTTTTTTTTTTTTTTTTTCCGAGACGGAGTCTCACAGCTGGGGCTACAGGCGCATGCCTCCATGCCCAGCTAATTTTTTTGTATTTTTAGTAGAGACGGGGTTTCACCGTGTTAGCCAGGATGGTATTGATCTCCTGCCCTCGTGATCCGCCCACCTCAGCCTCCCAAAGTGCTGTGATTACAAGCGTGAGCCACCACGCCTGGCCTCTTTTTTTTTTTTTTTAGACAAGAGTCTCACTCTGTCACCAAAGCCAGAGTGAAGTTGCACTATCTCAGCTCACTGCAGCTTCTGCCTCCGGAGTAGCTGGAATTACAGTCACACACCACCATGCCCAGCTAATTTTTTTGTATTTTTAGTAGAGATGGGGTTTCACCATGTTGGCCAGGCTGGTCATCAACTCCTGACGTCAAGTGATCCACCTGCCTCGGCCTCCCAAACTGCTGGGTTCACAGGCGTGAGCCACCACAGCTGGCCACCAGCTTTCTTTTGACTAGTGTTACAACAGTAGCCTAGGCAACATAGCAAAAGCCTGTCTCTACAAAAAAAATACAAAAATTAGCCAGGGGTGGTGCTGTATGCCTGTGGTCCCAGCAACTGGGGAGGCTGAGGTGGCTCACTTGAGCCCTAGAGGTGAAGGCTGCAGTGAGCTATGATTACGCCACTGCACTCCAGCCTGGGTAACAGAGCAAACCCTGACTCAAAAACAAAACAACAGTGTATCTTTTACTTTTTGTACAAATTTATTATTTGTGTATTTACTTTTATATTATTTTTCTTTGTGCAGATCCACCGTTGGCTGAGCATATTTATTTACATATTCATTTATTTTTTGGAGACACATTCTCAATCTTTTGCCCAGCTGAAATGCAGTGGTGCGATCTCAGCTCACTGCAACCTCTGCCTCCCAGGTTCAAGCAATTCTCATGTCTCAGCCTCTAGTGTAGCTGGTACTACAACATGCACCACCATGCCTGGCTAATTTTTGTATTTTAGTAGAGATGGGGTTTCACCATGTTGCCCAGGCTGGTCTCAAATTCCTGAGCTCAGGCAATTTGCCTGCCTTGGCCTCCCAAAGTACAAGAATTACAGGCATGAGCCACTGTGCCTGGCCTTATTTTTAAATTTTATTTTTTATAGGTAACATTTTAGGTTTTTCAATATGACAGTTTCTGCCTTTTAATTGGAGACTTTAGGCGATTTACTTTTTTTTTTTTGGACAGGGTCTCACTCTATTGCCCAGGCTGGAGTGCAGTAGCAAGATCATGACTCACTGCAGCCTCGAACTGGAACTCCTAGGTTCAAACGATCCTCCCAGCTTGGTCTCCTGAGTAGTGAAGACCACAGGCAGGTGCCACTGTGGCTGGCTAAATTTTGTATTTTTTGTAGAGACAAGGTCTCACGATGTTGTCCAGGCTGGTCTTGAACTCCAGGGCTCAAGCAATCCTCCCACCTTGGCCTCCCAAAGCGCTGAGAATACAGGCATGAGCCACCATGTCCAGCCATATTATACATTTTTAATTTATAATAGTTTACATTCCATTGATATTAAACCAGTTCACCTGTAGTATAAGAATCTTCCCCAGCCTGGCCAATATGGTGAAACCCTGCCGCTACTAAAAATGAAAAAAAAAAAAAAACTGGCCAGGTGTGGTGGTGCTCGCCTGTAGTCTCAGCTACCTGGGAGGCTGAGGCAGAAGAATCACTTGAACCTAGAAGCAGAGGTTGCAGTGAGCTGAGATCGTGCCACTGCACTTCAGCCTAGGAGACAGAGCGAGACTCCGTCTCAAAAAAAAAAAAAAAAAAGGCCAAGTCCGGTGGTTCACGCCTGTAATCCCAGCATTTTGGGAGGCTGAGACTGGCAGATCACCTGAAGTCAGGAGTTTGAGACCAGACTGGCCAACATGGTGAAACCCCATCTCTACTAAAAACACAAAAATTAGCCGGGTGTGGTGGCACATGCCTGTAGTCCTAGCTACTAGGAGGCTGAGGCAGGAGAATTGCTTGAACCCGGGAGGCAGAGGTTGCTGTGAGCTGAGAACACGGCACTGAACTCTATCTAGCCTGGGCGACAGAGTGACTCCGTCTCAAAAAAAAAAAAAAAAAACTTAAAAATATTTCTGGCCAGGCGCAGTGGCTCACGCCTGTAATCCCAGCACTTTGGGAGGCCGAGGCAGGCGGATCACAAGGTCAGGAGATTGAGACCATCCTGGCTTAACAGGGTGACACCCCATCTCTACTAAAAATACAAAAAAATTAGCCATGCGTGGTGGCGGACGCCTGTAGTCCCAGTTACTCAGGAGGCTGAGGCAGGAAAATGGCAAGAACCCGGGAGGCGAAGCTTGCAGTGGGCGGAGATCCTGCCACTGCACTCCAGCCTGGGCGACAGAGAGAGACTCCGTCTCAAAAAAAAAAAATACATACATACATACATAAAAATAAAAATATTTCTTCCATTTCTCACTATATAGTCTTTGATACTGTCATGTATTTTACTTTTATATATGTTATAAAACCCACAGTACATTATTACAACCAGGACCTCCATATCAGCCGGTTGCAGTGGCTCACTCCTGTAATCCCAACACTTTGGGATGCCAAGGCAGGCTGACTGCTGATGCTCAGAAGTTCAAGACCAGCCTGGCCAACATAGTGAAACCCTGTCTCTACCAAAAATACAAAAATTAGATGGACAATTAGCCAGGCGCACACCTGTAATCCCAGCTACTCAGGAGGCTGAAACAGGAGAATTACTTGAACCCAGGAGGCAGAGATTGCAGTGAGCCGAGATCACGCCATTACACTCTGGCCTGGGCAACAGAGTGAGACTCTCTCAAAAAAAAAAAAAAAATTAGCTGGGCATGGTGGTGCACATCCGCGTTCCCAGCTTCTCGGGAGGCTGAAGCAGGAGGATCTTTTGAGCCCGAGAGGCAGAGGTTGTAGTGAGCCGAGATCCTGCCACTGCATTCCAGCCTGGGTGACAGAGTGAGACTCATTCTCAAAAAAAAAACAACTGGGGCAGGGTGCGGTAGTTCACCCCTGTAATCCCAGCACTTTGGGAGGCCAAGGTGGGTGGATCACCTGAGGTCAAGAGCTCAAGACCAGCCTGGCCAATATGGTGAAACCCTGTCTCTATTAAAAAAAAATGAGCCTGGCATGGTGGTACGTGTCTATAATCCCAGCTACTCCAGAGGCTGAGGCAGGAAAATTGCTTGAACCCATGGTGCAGAGGTTGCAGTGAGCCAAGACTGCACCACTGCACTCCAGCATGGGCAACAGAATGAGACTCCATCTCAAAATAAAATAAAAAATACAAATACAAAACTAAAAAATAAATAAATGCCAGGTGCAGTCGCTCACGCCTGTAATCCCAGCACTTTGGGAGGCCAAGATGGGCAGGTCACCTGAGGTCAGGAGTTCCTGACCAGCCTGGCAAAAATGGTGAAACCTGGTCTCTACTAAAAATACCAAAAATGGCCAGGCGCGGTGGCTCATGTCTGTAGTCCCAGCACTTTGGGAGGCCGAGGCAGGTGGATCACCTGACGTTAGGAGTTCAAGGCCAGCCTGGCCAACATGGCGAAACCCCATCTCTACTAAAAATACAAAAATTGGCCGGGCGCGGTGGCTCAAGCCTGTAATCCCAGCACTTTGGGAGGCCGAGGCGGGCGAATCACGAGGTCAGGAGATAGAGACCATCCTGGCTAACATGGTGAAACCCCGTCTCTACTAAAAAATACAAAAAACTAGCCGGGCGAAGTGGTGGGTGCCTGTAGTCCCAGCTACTCAGGAGGCTGAGGCAGGAGAATGGCGTAAACTCGGGAGGCGGAGCTTGCAGTGAGCTGAGATCCGGCCACTGCACTCCAGCCCGGGTGACAGAGCGATACTCTGTCTCAAAAAAAAAAAAAAAAAAAATACAAAAATTAGCTGGGCATGGTGGCGGGCACCTGTAATTCCAGCTACTCGGGAGGCTGAGGCAGGAGAATCACTTGAACCCAGGAGGCAGAGGTTGCAGTAAGCTAAAATCATGCCATAGCACTCTAGCCTGGGTGGGTCAGGAGTTTGAGACCAGCCTGGCCAAAATGGAGAAACCCCATCTCTACTAAAAGTATAAAAATTAAGGCTAGGTGTGGAGGCTCAGGCCTGTAATCCCAGCACTTTGGGAGGCTGAGGTTGGTGGATCATGAGGTCAGGAATTCAAGACCAGCCTGGCCAAGATGGTGAAACCCTGTCTCTACTAAAAATACAAAAATTAGCCGAGTATCGTGGTGAGCGCCTGTAATCCCAGCTTCTCGGGAGGCTGAGGCAGGAGAATTGCTTGAACCCAGTTGCAGTGAGCCGAGATCACGCCACTGCACTCCAGCCTGGGCAACAGAGTGAGACTCCATGTCAAAAAAAAACAAAAAAGAGTTCAGGTCACCTTCCACCACTTGTGCGATGACCCCAGAAAACTTGCTTTACCTCTTTAAACTTCAGTTTTCTTATATTCCAACTGCCATGAGGTTTTCATGAGGAACAAATGAGCTGACATGGATATGTTTCTGTAGTTAACAAAATAAAGGGTCTTACAAAATAGGCAATAATAATCATCATCACTCATTATTATTACATGAAGCTACATGAATAAGATCTTGGAGGAAAACAGCAGAGAGAGAGAGGAAGATCAGAGATCCCAGGGTTAAAAGTTGGAGAAGTTTCACAGTACATCATCCAAAAGAGGAGTCCATGATGGAGACAGAGGTAAACTTGGAGAGGTAAGAAACTCTGAAGACGGGGGAGTCCTTTGTGGCAGGCTCTGCATAGAAGAAATTCAGCCTGGCCAACATGGCAAAACCCCATCTCTACTAAAAGTACAAAAATTAGCCAGGTGTTGTGGCAGTCACCTGTAATCCCAGCTATTCAGGAGGCTGAGGCAGGAGAATTGCTTGAACCCGGCAGGCAGAGGTTGCAGTGAGCCGAGATCACAACACTGCACTCCAGCCTGGCTGACAAGAGCAAGACTCAGTCTAAAAAAAAAAAAAAGAAAGTTCAGTTGATAAGAACTCATCAAAAGTGTCCATCTAGACTTTGGGTGCAGTAGAATGACTCAGAGTCTGAATCAACATGAAATCGAGAAAACATCATTTGCAAGGGTTTCAGGGAACACCTGAAATCCTGAAGAACTGTTTGTATCCATCCTGAAGAATAGGTGTGTTAACAAGAGACAACCTTTCCTTGGTACCGGTTTTCCATCTCCAACCCAACCCCAACTCACACCCTTATCTCCTATTTTATCTGGTCTCTCTCGTTCCACTTGCTCCTCCCCAGTTGGCTCCCGTTTTGCCCAAGTCCATTCTCTATTTTGTTCTGTAAGATCTGATCATATCGGGATGCTTTTGTAGCTCATAAGAATGATGACTGGGTGTTCACACGCATGTGAGATGTGCCTCCCTCAAACCTTAAGACATGGGCACATACCCATCTGATGTTAACTCACGGGGAAAAAAATCTGATCATGCCATTCCCGTGCCCAAATCCTCATATATCCCCACTGCCTCAGGATACAGGCTGGACCCCTTAGACACACAAGACCCTGCATCCATGATCTGTCACTCCCACAGGCACCCTCTGCTCCCATCTACTTGGCAGTTTCCCACACCTCCCTGGGTTCTCATGGTTCCCTGTCACTGCAAACGTCGCTTCTCCTAGGATGTCCTGCCCTCCTAGACTTAACTTGGAAAGCCGTTCTTAAGCCCCGGGCTGAGTAAGATGTCCCTGTGGGTATCACGGTCATAGCGCTGTGTGGTTGCTGATAGTCTGATTTTTCATCCTTCTCCATGCCTTCTTGAGGGTAGGGAAGACGAGTATCTTTTTTCTCCGTACAGACCCTACCGCACGAGATTTTCCTAAACAGACCGAAGTCAAGGAGTCTTTCTGGTTGTTAGTCCACGTGTTCCGATTTGGGGTTTCCAAAATACACACCCACTGGAACCGGGCCAGGGGAGCCAGCCTGGCCAAGAGCTCCCCCCAGCCCGGGAGCGCGCCACATGCAGATCCTGGGATGGCCGCCAGGGGCCGCCGGGCTCTTTGTTTTCCTTTCTCGCCCGGGTCGGGGCCAGAGGCCTGCAGAGCGCATGCTCTGGGGCAGTTCGCGGCCCGGCGGGGAGCGCTGGAGTTCCTTGTGGCCGACGTGCACCGAGGTAGGTCTCGCTCAGGGCGCGCGGTGGGTCCGGGCAGAGGGCGGTGCGCGGACCGGCCACAGCTGGAGCACGGGCCGGTCCACGCGGGCCTAGGTCGCTGCCCGCTTTCGCCCGTGTCGCGCGGCGCTGGCCCCACGTGAAGCCCGGAGGCAGGAAGGCGCGATGCGGGCTCGCGATTCCCCGGCCCCGCGGGGCGCTCGAGCGGCCGCTGGGCCCCGCCTCGCCGGAGCTAGGGCCGCGCGGCCCCTCCGCCGCCGCGCCTCTCACGCCCGCACCGCGGCGCCCGCGCAGGCGGGAGATTCAAACGGCGCGAGCGCGATGGACCGGGTGCGCGCGGCCGCCCGGGCGGGGGATGGGTCTCTGCCGCGAGGAGGATGGTTTTGTCCAGCATGCGTTTGGAGAAGGCGGTTTGCAGAGCTGGGAGGGAACCCTGCCCGAGAGAGAGTGGATTTTCGGAGCTCGAGGGTGGGTAGTTGGGGGTCTGCTGCGGCGAGAGAAGTCCCAGCGTCGGCGGGCACCCAGGCACCGCTGTGGACCTTTGGGAGCCGTGTGTCTCGAATTCCGCAGCAGCTCAGTTTGTCAGCAAATTATTTGCTGGCCATCTATTCCGTGCCGCTCTTGCGGGGCTGGGGGACAGTGGTGAGAAGGGCAGGCCCGTGTCATTAGCGAACTATGCCCTGGAGCCCGGGTGACGAACGCTACTGGCAAGTCTTCATTCATCACATATTGACCTAACTTCGACCACGTGTGACTTGTGTGCCCTAGCAAAAGTTGAGTGTGTGGGGTGTTATGAGAACCCTCAGGGGGACCCCCCACCCTACCCAGGAGGCTCAGGGATGGCTTTCTAGGTGAAGTGACTCTTGAATGGGGTTTTGAAGGAACAGAGTTTTTCGGCAGTCTGAGGGTAGTGGGAATTGGGTGATTCAGGCAGAGGGACTGCACCTGCAAAGGCATGAAGGTATAGATATTGTGGTCAGGGATATCACAGGTCTTGAGGTGACTGGAGGAGGAGAGTAACAAGATGATACAGCAGGGGCTGGGTCATGAAGGGTCTTGGGGGCAGGGCTAAGGAACACTGCGGGGTGGAGGAGGCAGGGAAGGATTGCCCCAAGAAGGACATCAGAGTGAAACCTGGACAGATAAATTAGGAGTTCCCGAGGCTCTTGTTTCAAAGACCTCCCAAGAGCAGGAATCCTGTTCTCTTCCTCTTTACAACTTTCTCATCAGATGCCCTTGGGCAACCCACCCAGTCCTCCAGAGAATTGGTTTCCTTATCTTTATAGCAATGGTAGGGAGCTTGTGGTGAGGATATAATTTTTTATTTTTATTTTTATTTTTTTGAGACAGAGTCTCGCTCTGTCACCCAGTCTGGAGTGCAGTGGCCGCATCTCAGCTCACTGCAGGCTCCGCCTCCCGAGTTTACGACATTCTCCTGCCTCAGCCTCCCGAGTAGCTGGGACTACAGGCACCCGCCACTATGCCCGGCTAGTTTTTTGTATTCTTTAGTAGAGACGCGGTTTCACCGTGTTAGCCAGAATGGTCTCGATCTCCTGACCTCGTGATCCACCCATCTCGGCCTCCCAAAGTGCTGGGATTACAGGCTTGAGCCACCGCGCCCGGCCTTATTTTATTTTATTTTATTTTATTTTATTTGAGACATTTTCCGCAATTATTACCCAGGCTGGAGTGGAGTGGTGCGATCTCGGCTCACTGCAGCGTCCGCCTCCCAGGTTCAAGCAATTCTGCCTCAGCCTGCCGAGTAGCTGAGACTACAGGAACAGTGCCACCAGGCCTCGCTAATTTTTGTATTTTATTTTATTTTATTTTATTTTATTTTATTTTATTTTATTTTTTAGTAGAGACAGTGTTTCACTATGTTGGCCAGGCTGGTCTCGAACTCGTGACCTCAGGTGATCCACCCGCCTCGGCCTCCCAAAGTGCTGGAATTACGGGTGTGAGCCATCGCACCTGGCCATTTTTTTCTTTTTTTTTTTCCTGATACGGAATCTTGCTCTATTGCCCAGGCTGGAGTGCAGTGTTGTGCTCTCGGTCACTGCAGCCTCTACCTCCCGGGTTCAAGCGATTCTCCTGTCTCAGCCTCCCAAATAGTAATATCCTATAATTTTCATAAAGCAGTGATTCCAACATCTAGTGGAAGTTGTGGGTCCCTTCCCCCAGGAGAAATGAACACATAGACCCAAGCACAGGTTGTATCCAATGGGGATCCCAAGTGAGAAACTCCTAGTGTGAAATATACCAGCTATGTGCCTGGCATAACAGCAGCCCACCAAATGTATATTGTTGACACACGAGCCCTCTCCTCCCTTCCCTCCTGGGGACCTTTCACACAAAGAGATTTTTCAGCCTGAGTCTGGCAGGCAAGTTCTCCCTCCTGGCGTGGGGGACAGAGGGCACAGCTGCGGTGGTCTGGGAGGGCTCTGTCTCCTTTTACAGAAATTGAGGCTGTAGTGAGGTCACTGGAGGTCAGGGCAGGAGCACCAAACTCCAGGCAGACTGTCTAGACTGGCATGCCTACCCACTTTCTTCAATAAATAAGGAAAGTGAGGTGGGGTAGGGCAGCTCTGGCTCTGGTGGAGCAGGGTCATGAGACTGGGGTTTCATTGCACCTCTGTGTGACCTGGGTCACCTTTCCCTGAGCCTCATCTTCCCCTTAGCTATAAAACCGGGATGAATCTGCTCACCTCAAAGGGCAGCTGTGGGCATTCTGGAGTGCCTGATGGTGGAAGCTGACTCTGTAGCCGGCTTCTCTGTGACTGTCTCACTCTTCTCCCACAGACTGTATGCTCCTTGAAGATGGAAGCTGTGTTAGGAGGGGCTGGGCAGGGAAGCATGATGCTAAAAGCCGACTCCTTATTCCCAGCCCAGACACTGCCAGGTTAAGAAAACAGCCACAGGCCCGGCGCAGTGGCTCACGCCTGTAATCCCAACACTTTAGGAGGCCGAGGCGGGTGGATCACGAGGTCAGGAGATTGAAACCATCCTGGCTAACATGGTGAAACCCCGTCTCTACTAAAAAAAAAAAAAAAATACAAAAAATTAGCGGGCCGTGGTGATGGGCACCTGTAGGTGCTAGCTACTTGGGAGGCTGAGGCAGGAGAATGGCATGAACCTTGGAGGCGGAGCTTGCAGCGAGCCGAGATCGCGCCATTGCACTCCAACCTGGGCGACAGAGCAAGACTCCGTCTCAAAAAAAAAAAAAAAAAGAAAGAAAACACAGGCAGAGAGAGAGAGAGAGAGCCCAGGCTCGGTGGCTCACGACTAACTCCAGCAATTTGGGAGGCTGAGGTGGGCAGATCACCTGAGGTCAGGAGTTCAAGAGCTCAAGACCAATCTGGCCGACATGGTGAAACCCCGTCTTTACTAAAAATACAGAACAATTAGCCAGGCGTGGTGGCATGCACCTGTAGTCCCAGCACTAGGGAGGCTGAGGCAGGAGAATCTCTTGAACCTGGGAGGCGGAGGTTGCAGTGAGCTGAGATGATGCTGCTGAACTCCAGCTTGGGCAACAGAGTGAGGCTCCAAAAAAAAAAAAAAAAGAAGAAGAAGAAAAAGGAAAACACAGCCAGAGCAGTGAGAGAAGTCTGTACAAAAGACCCATTTGTGCCGTAGAGGCTGTGCAGGCAGGTACCGGGAACAGGGCTCCACCTTTTAGAAGTGGCCATCTGGCTGGGTGCTATGGCTCACGCCTGTAATCCCAACACTTTGAGAGACCGAGGCGGGTGGATCACGAGGTCAGGAGATCGAGACCATCCTGGCTAACACAGTGAAACCTGGTCTTTACTAAAAATACAAAAAATTAGCCGGGCGTGGTGGTGGGCGCCTATGGTCCCAGCTACTCGAGAGGCTGAGGCAGGAGAATGGTGTGAACCCGGGAGGCGGAGCTTTGCAGTGAGCTGAGATCGCGCCACTGCACTCTAGACTGGGCGACAGAGCCAGACTCCGTCTCAAAAACAAAAAGAAAAGAAGGTAGCCCTCCATCCCCTGCCCTTCCCTGGCGATTGCTCACAGTAGCCCAGTGCAGGGCCTCAAGTCTTCCATTTTGGAGAGGAAGCCTCTCCTCTGGGACTCAACGAGCACTCAGGGGCCGTCTCCACCACAGCAGGGAGTTGTTGCCACTGTCCTACCCCATGTCTGTCGGATCTGTCACCACCCACCCCACCTTCTCTCAGGCCCCAGCTGCCTCAGTGTTCCCCTCTCGTCTCACTGTCCTCTCCTCAGCTGGCTTCTGCTCTCTGCTTCTGGGACTTGGCCAAGCGCATAGGGGATCCTGGGGAGGCCTGTCCAGGCTGCCTTAGCCCCTGCCTGGACCATGGTCAGCCTTCAGAATCAGTCAGACAGGCCTGGGTTGTTTTTCTAGGCTCCCCTTTACTTGCCATGTGAACTTAGGCCAGTAAAGTTATCTTCCTGAGCCTCAGTTCCTTAACTGTGAAATAGGAGTGACAGTGCTGCCTTCTTCAGCTTCCTGTGAGAAGTAAAAGGGTTTTGCATATGGAAGATACAGTGAGTTGACCGGTGCCCCCAGGGGCTTGTAGGAAGTTGATTGGTGTGGTGGATAGGCATGTAAAGTGATTGGGATCTAAAAGTCTGTCCCAGTTTCTCAGAGAGAATGACTAGTTCAGGATGGAGGAGGGATCAGAGGAGGTGACTTTGAGACACCAGTAGATGTTCTTCCAGTGGGATAAGGGATAGGAAGGCTTTCAAGGTAAAGAGATGAAAATAGTGTGGAGATGACAGTTAGCATTCTGGCCTGGTGGGTCTGGCAAGCAGATTGTGTGGGAAGAGAAGGGAGGATGTGATAGATAGGACGTGAAGCTAAAGGTTCTGTCAGTACCCGATGTTGGAGACCTCTAATACCAAGCTAAGAAATGTGGGCTTTATCTTCCAGGCAAAGGGAACCACTAAGGAGTCCAAGCAGGCCAGTAGCTTGCTTCAGGTTTGAGGTTTGGAAAGATCATGAATGAGGCCGGGCACGGTACCTCACGCCTGTAATCCCATCACTTCGGGAGGTTGAGGTAGGAGGATCACTTGAGCCCGGGAGTTTGAGACCAGCCTGGGCAACATATGAGACCTTGTCTCTACAAAAAAAAAAAAAAATTACACATTAGCCAAGCATGGTGGTACACGCCTGTAGTCCCAGCTACTCTGGATGCTTGGATGCTGAGGCAGGAGGATCGCTTGAGCCTAGGAGGTGGAGGTTGCAGTGAGCCATGTACGTGCTACTACACTACAGCCTAGGCAACAGAGTGAGACCCTGTCTCAAAATGTACACACACACACACACACATTTATTTATCACGAATGACTTGGAGAATGAGATGAGGGGATGAGGGTGGGGACCAGAAGACCAGCAACAAGTTGCTGTCTTTTCTAGGGGAAGGAGGAAGAGAGACAGTTCCAGCCAAGCTGAGAGACTACTAGGGAGCATGGGGAGGAATGAGGCAGAAGAAATATCTTTTTTTTTTTTTTTTTTGAGACTGAGTCTCACTGTGTCACCCAGGCTGGAGTGCAGTGGCGTGGTCTTGGTTCACTGCAACCTCCGCCTCCCGGGTTCACTCCATTCTCCTGCCTCAGCCTCCTGAGTAGCCAGGACTACAGGCGCTCGCCACCACGCCTAGCTAATTTTTTGTATTTTGTATTTTTAGTAGAGACAGGATTTCACTGTGTTAGCCAGGACAGTCTCGATCTCCTGACCTCCTGATCCACCTGCCTCGGCCTCCCAAAGTGCTGGGATTACAGGCATGAGCCACCGCGCCCGACTGGAGGCAGAAGAAATTTCTAGTAACATTCAAGGGCACCAGCTCTGGAGTCTGACTAACTTGGTTCAGATCTTGGCCTCCTCTTCCAATCTTGAGTAAAATGCTTGACCTTTCTGAGCCTCAGTTTTCTTCTCTGTAGAGTGGGATCATTGTGGCCAGCTTGTAGTGAAACGCTCCAAAGTATTAGCCAAACACAGATAACTAAGGAGATGTTGATTGACTGGGTCTGTTCCATCCACGATAACAGATTTTTTGGTTAATGCCCCATGACACCAACACTTCATATAGCCCTTATGTGTCTGACTGCATTCCAAGCTGTGCTCATGGCAGCCCAGCCATCAGCACCAACTGTGTGGACATAATTGTTTCCTGCTTTTTTCTCCTGACTTCTTGTTGTGAGTACTTTTTCATCCTAATACAGTCTCCCTCCCAGGCACACCAGACTGCTACAGATTATTCTGATAAACTGATGGGATATTTGCCTTGGCACACAGCTGTCTATCTAAAACAAGGGTGCCTCTTTTTTTGGTGGAGGGTAGAGTTTCACTCTTGTTGCCCAGGCTGGAGTGCACTGGCGCCAACTCGGCTCACCGCAACCTCCACCTCCCGGGTTCAAGCGATTCTCCTGTCTCAGACTCCCGAGTAGCTGGGATTACAGCATGTGCCACCACGCCCGGCTAATTTTGTGTTTTTAGTAGAGATGGGGTTTCTCCATGTTAATCAGGCTGGTCTCGAACTCCTGACCTCAGGTGATCTGCCCACCTTGGCCTCCCAGCGTGCTGGGATTACAGGCGTGAGCCACCGTGCCTGGCCACAAGGGTGCCTCATATTCCACACCCCTAGCCCATCTGACATCCTTTCTGGGATGGCGCCCAAGCACTTCAGATTGAATGAAAATACCTAGCAACATGGAGCTTCACGTCTCTCCTCTCCTGTTTGTTCACCAGTGTTCTCTATCTCACTGCATGGAAGTCTACCATCTACCTGGTCATTTAAGCCCAAGCCTGGGAGTCTTTGTGTTTGGCCAACTCATAGGGGGATCCTGGGCAGGCCTGCCAAGAATCCCCTGGACTTTTTTAGGATGAACAAATCAAGCTCAAGTGCTGTGGCATGTGCCCATGATCCCAGCCTCTTGGGAAGCTGAGGTGGGAAGATCGCTTGAGTCCATGAGTTTGAGGCTGCAGTGAGGTAATGGCACCAGTGCACTCAAGCCTAGGTCACAGAGTGAGACCCCCTCTCTTAAAAGAATAAAATAAAAGGCCGGGCATGGTGGCTCACACCTATAATAACACCTTTGGGAGTCTAAGGCCAGAGAATCACTTGAGCCCAGGAGTTCGGGACCAGCCTGGGCAACATAGCAAGACGTTGTTTCTACAAAATATACAAAAATTAGCGGGGACTGGTGGTGCACACCTGTAGTCTCAGCTACCCAGGATGGCATAAGCCCAGGTGGTTGAGGCTGCAGTGAGCCATGATCATGCCACTGCACTCCAGTCTGGGCAGGACCCTGTCTCAAAAATAAACAAATAAAAAGGATGAACAAATTATGAGAGTAAAAAAGGGTTAGTCTCCTTTATCCTGGCTACACCTCCTGGTCCAACGCCAAGCAATAGTATAGCAGGATAAGCCACAGACAAAACCCTTCAGACACTGAGTTAAAGAAGGAAGGGCTTTATTCGGCCAGGAGCTTCTGCTAGACTTATGTCTCCAGAAACTGAGCTCCCCAAGTGAGCAAGTCCTGTCCCTTTTAAGGGCTTACAACTCTTAAGGGGGTCTGCGTGAGGGGGTCATGATTGATTGAGCAAGCAGCGGGTACGTGACTGGGGGCTGCTGACTGGGGGCAGCGTGCACCGGTAATCAGAACAGAACAGGACAGGACAGGGATTTTCACAGTGCTTTTCCATACAATGTCTGGAATCTATAGATAACATAACCGGTTAGGTCAGGGGTAGATCTTTAACCAGATCCAGGGTGCGGTGCCGGGCTGTCTGCCTGTGGATTTCATTTCTGCCTTGTAGTTTTTTTTTTTTTTTTTTTTTTTTTTTGAGACAGAGCCTTGCTCTGTTGCCCAGGCTGGAGTGCAGTGGCCGGATCTCAGCTCACTGCAAGCTCTGCCTCCCGGGTTTACGCCATTCTCCTGCCTCAGCCTCCCGAGTAGCTGGGACTACAGGCGCCCGCCACCTCGCCCGGCTAGTTTTTTTGTATTTTTTTTAGTAGAGACGGAGTTTCACCGTGTTAGCCAGGATGGTCTCGATCTCCTGACCTCGTGATCCGCCCGTCTCGGCCTCCCAGAGTGCTGGGATTACAGGCTTGAGCCACTGCGCCCGGCCTGCCTTTTAGTTTTTACTTCTTTCTTTGAAGGCAGAGATTGGGCATGAGACAATATGAGGGGTGGTCTCCTCACTTAGTAGTAGTAAGCACTATAAATATTTGTGGATTTACAACCATTTCATTCAGTCTTGATGACAGCCCTGAGAAGTAGTCATTTCATCTCCTTTTATAGATGAGGATACAGTTCAGAGAGGTTAAGGCCACTGGCCAGCCACAAGCTCTGGAAGGTGAATCCAGTTCCCTCTAATCCCAAAGAATGTGCATTTTTAGTGTGGGACAAGGGGTCTCAAAAGACAGGTTGGAGGATTCCCAGCTCTGGGAGAATAAAAGTTGGGTGAAGTTCAGAACTGCCAACTCATCAGTCAGAACTGGGCCGGTGACAACCTGCAGAAGCTCAGCCTGCAGAGGCTTGTCAGGCTTCTGGGCCCTTGGTTACTTTCCCATCTTTAGTATTTTGTTCTCCTTCCACAGGATAATCAGCAGAAAAGTGCCTGACCTTGTGTCCATGTACCATGGAGGGGAGAGCTAGAGAGGCTGGGCTTTTGGGAACCACTAGAAGGAAGGAATGAGGAGGCTGCTGGTTAGGCCCACAGCTGAGACTGAGAAGGGCTCTTGGAGTTCTCCTTCCCTTTGTAACGTTAAGTAAAGGCTTAGGCAACTTGACTGTTTTTTATAACCTTAAAGCGATGGCTCCGGCCAGGCATGGTGGCTCACCCCTGTTGTAATCCCAGCACTTTGGGAGACTGAGGCGGGTAGGTCGCTTGAGCCCAGGAGTTCTAGATGAGCCTGGGCAACTTAGCAAAACCCTGTCTCTACAAAATATATAAAAATTAGTGGCCGGGCGCAGTGGCTCAAGCCTATAATCCCAGCACTTTGGGAGGCCGAGGCGGGCGGATCACGAGGTCAGGAGATCGAGACCATCCTGGCTAACACGGTGAAACCCCGTCTCTACTAAAAAATACAGAAGGGTGCGGTGGCTCACGCCTGTAATCCCAGCACTTTGGGAGGCTGAGGCGGGCGGATCACGAGGTCAGGAGATCGAGACCACCCTGGCTAACACGGTGAAACCCCATCTCTACTAAAAATACAAAAAAAATTAGCCGGGCGTGGTGGTGCATGCCTGTAGTCCCAGCCACTCGGAGGCTGAGGCAGGAGAATGGCATGAACCCAGGAGGCGGAGCTTGCAGTGAGCCGAGATGGTGCCACTGCACTGCAGCCTGGGCGACAAAGCGAGACTCCGTCTCAAAAAAAAAAAAAATACAGAAAACTAGCTGGGCGAGGTGGTGGGCACCTGTAGTCCCAGCTACTCGGGAGGCTGAGGCAGGAGAATGGTGTGAACCCGGGAGGCAGAGCTTGCAGTCAGTGGAGATCACGCCACTGCACTCCAGCCTGGGCGACAGAGCGAGACTCCGTCTCAAAAAAAATAAATAAATAAAAATAAATTAGCTGGGAATTGTGATGCAGACTTGTAGTCCCAGCTATCTTAGAGGCTGAGGTGGGAGGATCACCTGAGCTCAAGAGGTCAATCAAACCTGCAATGAGCCATGATTGTGCCACTGCTCTTGAGCCCGGGTGACAGAGAGTGAGACCCTGTCTAAAAAAAATATAAAAGGCTGGGCGCGGTGGCTCAGGCCTGTAATCCCAGCACTTTAGGAGGCCGAGACGGGTGGATCACGAGGTCAGGAGATCGAGACCATCCTGGCTAACATGGTGAAACCCCGTCTCTACTAAAAAAATACAAAAAACTAGCCGGGCGAGGTGGTGGGCGCCTGTAGTCCCAGCTACTCGGGAGGCTGAGGCAGGAGAATGGCGTAAACCCGGGAGGCGGAGCTTGCAGTGAGCTGAGATCCGGCCACCACTGCACTCCAGCCCCGG
>NC_045434.1:194012883-194028310 GCF_002776525.5 Piliocolobus tephrosceles | reverse complement strand
TATATATATATATATATAAATTTATTTCCAGAGCTGTATGTTTAGAGGAAAATAAAAGGCATTGGACACAATTTGGGCTGAATTAGAATTAGAGAGCTGGGGAGCATGTCTGTATTCCCAGCAGCCTGGAGAAGACATGGAAGTCTTGGGAAGCAGCAGCAGCAGTTAAAAGACCAGGAGTGTGGAGGGACTGAGGCTTTCAGCTGCCCTGCATCTTCCTACTGCCGCCCCTCCTGATCACCCGTAGATGGTTTCCTTTCCCTGTTTATGTCATACTTGGTGTTTGTATTTTGGTGTGACTGCATATACAGCTTTGATCTCTTTTGTTGTTGTTGTTTTGTTTTTGTTCTTGTTTGTTTTGTTTTGAGACGGAGTCTTGCTCTGTCACCCAGGCTGGAGTGCAGTGGTGCGATTTCGGCTCACCACAACCTCCGCCTCCCAAGTTCAAGCGATTCTCCTGCCTCAGCCTCCCGAGTAGCTGGGATTACAGGAGCACGCCACCACACCCAGCTAATTTTTTGTTTGTTTGTTTGTTTTGTTTTTGAGACGGAGTCTCGCTCTGTTGCCCAGGCTGGAGTGCAGTGGCTGGATCTCGGCTCACTGCAAGCTCCGCCTCCTGGGTTCACACCATTCTCCTGCCTCAGCCTCCCCAGTAGCTGGGACTACAGGCGCCCGCCACCATGCCCAGCTAGATTTTTGTATTTTGTTTAGTAGAGATGGGGTTTCACCGTGTTAGCCAGGGTGGTGGTCTCGATCTCCTGACCTCATGATCCACCTGCCTCAGCCTCCTAAAGTGCTGGGATTACAGGCATGAGCCACTGCACCGGCCTGATCTCTCTCTTTTTTTTTTTTTTTCCCTGAGAGGAAGTCTCGCTCTGTTGCCCAGACTGGAGTGCAGTGGTGCAATCTCCACTCACTGCAGCCTCTGCCTCCTGGGTTCAAGCAGTTCTCCTGCCTCAACCTCCCGAGTAGCTGGGATTACAGGCACCTGCCACCATGCCCAGCTAATTTTTGTATTCTAGTAGAGAAGGGGTTTCACCATGTTAGCCAGGCTGGTCTCAAACTCCTGACCTCAGGTGATCCACTCACTTCAGCCTCCCAAAGTGCTGGTATTACAGGCGTGAACCACCGTGCCCAGCCTACAAACAATCTTTTTTTTTTTTTTTGGGGTTGGGTTTCCCTTTTGTTGCCCAGGCTGGAGTTCAGTGGTGCAGTCTTGGCTCACTGCACCCTCCACCTCCTGGGTTCAAGCAGTTCTCCTGCCTCAGCCTCCTGAGTAGCTGGGATTACAGGCATGCGCCACCGCGCCCGGCTAATTTTGTATTTTTAGTAGAGACAAGGTTTCTCTGTGTTGGTCAGGCTGGTCTCAAACTCCCAACCTCAGGTGATCCTCCCACCTCAGCCTCCTAAAGTGCTGGGATTACAGGCGTGAGCCACCACTCCAGGCCACAAATAATCATCTTTAAAATGATAAAAGCAGGTTTCAACTGTGGTTCTTCTCTGGGGTGAGAAGGTGAAGATACACATGGGCAAGCTACTGATTTACCTTCTGAAAATACTCTTCCGCAGCTGAATTTGGCTTGATTGTTGGAGAATCCTGTGTCCAATTCACTGGGCAGACTTCTCCATGGGTTTCTACATACTGGAACGCCTTCACCAAGAGGAGGGTTTCTTCCACACTTCGGCCCACTGGGAGATCATTAACACTCAAGTGCGGCTGGGCGCGGTGGCTCACGCCTGTAATCCCAGCACTTTGGGAGGCTGAGGCGGTCAGGAGGTCAGGAGATCGAGACCATTCCGGCTAACACGGTGAAACCCCATCTCTACTGAAAAAATACAAAAAATTAGCCAGGCATGGTGGCGGGCACCTGTAGTCCCAGCTACTTGGGAGGCTGAGGCAGGAAAATGGTGTGAACCTGAGAGGCAGAGCTTGCAGTGAGCCAAGATTGTGCCGCTGCACTCCAGCCTGGGCAACAGAGCGAGACTCTGTCTCAAAAAACAAAACAAAACAAAACAAAAAACACTCAAGTGCTTGATGACTCCACTGGGGTCAATTATGAAGAGACCTCTTGGGCTGGGCTCACGCCTGTAATCCCAGCACTTTGGGAGGCTGAGGCGGGCGGATCATGAGGTCAGGAGATCGAGACCATCGTGGCTAACATGGTGAAACCCCGTCTCTACTAAAAACGCAAAAAATTAGCCGGGCGTGGCGGCAGGCGCCTGTAGTCCCAGCTACTTGGGAGGCTGAGGCCGGAGAATGGCAGGAACCCGGGAGGCGGAGCTTGCAGTGAGCTGAGATTGCGCCACTGCACTCCAGCCTGGGCGACTAAGCAAGACTCTGTCTCAAAAAATAAATAAATAAATAAATAAAAAGAAGAGACCTCTTAGTTCAAGACCAGGACCTTCTAGCAGCTCACCATAGTCTTGGGAATTCGCTTAGTGAAATGTGACAAAGGTGTGATGTTCATGTGACCCAAGCCGCCATTCTTTCTTGGTGTATTTATCCAGGCAAGGTGGCTAAAGTGGGAATCCACCACGGTGGCTTACGCCTGTAATCCGAGCACTTTGGGAGGCTGAGGCGGGTGGATCACCTGAGTTCAAACGTTCAAGACCAGCCTCACCAACATAGTGAAATCCCATCTCTACTAAAAATACAAAAATTAGCCAGGCATGGTGGCAGGCGCCTGTAGTCCCAGCTACTCGGGAGGCTGAGACAGGAGAATCGCTTGAACCTGGGAGGCGGAGGTTGTAGTGAGCCGAGATCGTGTCACTGCACTCCAGCCTGGGTGACAGAGCAAGACTCCATCTTGAAAAAAAAAAAAAAGAAATCCAAAGGATAGAAGAAAGGCACCAAATATTTCCCCTCAAAGTCATCAAGGCTTAAGGCTTTGAACTCTCCATTAACAACGGCTGTACCCTTAAAATAGGGCACATGCTGGGTGACATCAGGTGCACAGTATGAGGAACTGGTGCCAGAATGTTGCTTGACTGGAACCAGACCACAACATGTTTGTCAAACTTGTTCTTCCAGAAGCAGCAGGCCTGATGGCTGCAGTGGCAGAAATACCCCAAGGAATGACGCTCACATGCTGGCAGCTGATGCTCGGAACCACCTTCCCACAGCAGCTGCTGTCTTAAAGTGCACATGTATTTTTGTTTTTTTGAGACAGGGTCTCACTCTGTCACCCAGGCTGAAGTGCAATGGCACAACCTCAGCTCACTGCAGCCTCAGCCTCCCAGGCTGAAGCCATCCTCCCACCTCAGCCTCCTGAGTAGCTGGGACTGCAGACGTGCACCACCATGCCTGGCTAATTTTTGTAATTTTTTGGATAGAGATGGGGTTTCGTCATGTTGCCCAGGCTGGTCTTGAAGTCCTGGGCTCAAGCGATCTTCCCGCCTTGACCTCCCAAAGTGCTAGGATTCCGCCTTGACCTCCCAAAGTGCTAGGATTACAGGTGTGGTGGCACCTTGTCTCTAAAAAAATCAATCACATAAGAAAAGATAATAGCTTTTCTCCCCCTCTGATTATAACAGTAACACATTACCAAAGTTACTGGTGCTTACACGGGGTTGAATGGAGTTATGATGGATATTTCACTTAATGTTGTTCTTCAATGCTTTAATTTTTTACAACAGACTTAAAATTTTTAAAAATACATGTGACCAGGTGCGGTGGCTCATGCCTGTAATCTCAGCACTTTGGGAGACCGAGGTGGGTGGATCACCTGAGGTCAGGAGTTCAAGACCAGTGGGACCAACATGTTGAAACCCCATCTCTACTAAAAATGCAAAATTCAGGAAAATCACTTGAACTTGGAAGGTAGAGGTTGTGGTGAGCCGAGATCGTGCCATGGCACTCCAGTGTAGGCAACAAGAACAAAACTCTGCTTCAAAAAAAAAACAAAAAAACAAAAAAAAACATGTAATTGGTCGGACGCAGTGGCTCATGCCTGTAATCCCAGCACTTCAGGAGGCTGAGGCAGGTGGATCACTTGAGATTAGGAGTTTGAGACCAGCCTGGCCAACATGATGAAACCCTGTCTCTACTAAAAATACAAAATGTGGGCCAGGTGCAGTGGCTCACGCCTATAGTCCCAGCACTTCGGGAGGCCAGGGGTTGGGGGGGTGGATCACCTGAGGTCAGGAGTTTGAGACCAGCCTGGCCAAACTGGTGAAACTTTGTCTCTTTTTTTTTTTTTTTTTGAGACGGAGTCTTGCTCTGTCGCCCAGGCTAGAGTGCAGTGGCCGGATCTCAGCTCACCGCAACCTCTGCCTCCTGGGTTCACGCCATTCTCCTGCCTCAGCCTCCCGAGTGGCTGGGACCACAGGCGCCCACCACCTCGCCCGGCTAATTTTTTGTATTTTTAGTAGAGACGGGGTTTCACCGTGTTAGCCAGGATGGTCTCGATCTCCTGACCTCGTGATCCGCCCGTCTCGGCCTCCCGAAGTGCTGGGATTACAGGCTTGAGCCACCGCGCCCGGCCGAAACTTTGTCTCTACTAAAAATACAACAATTAGCTGGCCGTGGTGGTGGGCACCTGTAATCCCAGCTACTCGAGAGGCTGAGGCAGGAGAATCACTTGAACCCAAGAGGCAGAGGTTGCAGTGAGCTGAGATCACTGCACTCTAGCCTGGGCAACAGAACGAGACCCCATCTCAAAAAAAAAAAAAAAAAAAAGAATACAAAGCAGGGCATGGTGATGCATCCCTGTAATTTCAGCTACTCAGAAGGCTGAGGCACAATAATCGCTTCAACCTGGGAGGCGGAAGTTGCAGTGAGCTGAGAGGCCTGTGCACTCCAGCCTGGCGAGGGAGTGAGACTCCGGCTCAAAAAAAAAAGAAAAATACATGTAGTGCTCCTTGTTAAACATCTTAGATAATATAGGAAGTTACAATGAAACAAATAATTATTCTCTATAATACCATTTTCCAGAGGTTACCATTGTTAATATGGGATGTGTTTTCTTCCCCAGATTTTTCTCACATATTTTTATGTGTCTGCATTTTTTTTCCAAAAACAAAAAGGATGATAGGCTGTTTTTCTTTTCTTTTTTTTTTTTTTTGGTAGGGGGATGGAGTTTCACTCTGTCACCCAGGCTGGAGTACTGAGTGCGGTGTCGTGATCTTGGCTCACTGCAACCTCCACCTCCTAGGTTCAGGCAGTTCTCAGGCCTCAGCCTCCCGAGTAGCTGGGATTACAGTCACGCACCACCATGCCTGGCTGATTTTTTTTTTTTTTTTTTTTTTTTTTTTAGTGGCGCTGGGTTTTACCATGTTGGCCAGGCTGGTCTTGAACTCCTGACTTCAAGTGATCCACCCACCTTGGCCTCCCAAAGTGCTGGGATTACAGGTGTGAGCCACTGCGCCCAGCCTTGTTTTTTCTTTTTTTGAAACAGAATCTGGCTCTGTTGCCCAGGCTGGAGTGCAGTGACTCAGTCTTGGCTCACTGCAGCCTCCAGCTCCCGGGTTCAAGCAATTCTCCTGCCTCAGCCTCCTGAGTAGCTGGGATTACAGGCGCCCATCACTGCGCCTGGCTAATTTTTGTATTTTTAGTAGAGATGGGGTTTTGCCATGTTGGCCAGGCTGGTTTCAAACTCCTGATCTCAGGTGATCCGCCCGCTCTGGCCTCCCACAGTGTTGGGATTACAGATGTGAGCCACCGCACCTGGCCATCTGTTTTTTATTCTGCTTTACTTGGCAGTGGGGAACATCTTTCTATTCAATAGATTGATCTCTGAAAACATCACTTTTGATGACTTCATACTGTTCTATCATGAATATACCACATATTTAACTAGTTCACTACTATTGAACCCCTGGGTGGTTCTGTTTTTGTTGTTTTTACAATGTTATAAAGAATACAGTAGAGAATATTTGTGTAATTGATCTTTGGGTGCATCCATTCTATTCTTGGGGTACATTTTGAGAAGTGCAATTGTTGGGCAATTCCTCTTAACCTATTTCTAGGGTTTTTGATAAATATTGTCTAATTGGCCCAGGAAAATGTTTGCCATTTCTGATATGTAGTATTTGACTTTTTCAGGACAGGAAGATGTCACCCAAGCGCATAGCTAAAAGAAGGCATCCCCCCCCAGCAGATGACATCCCCAAAAGCAAGAAGGTGAAGGGTAAGTTGGCCTTGGCCTCTTTGTGGGTACAGGTGGCCCCTCGAAACCCTAAGAACCCAGGACTGGGCTCCTTCCTTCTTGGCACTTGAAACTGAAGGGTGTGGATGAGCAGAGACCCCACCCAGCTGGAATGTTTCCCATAGCTCATTGAATCCCACTCTTTGAGAAGCACAAAGTGGGCAGAAACTCCTCTCAAGGCACTCAGGCATTACTGGCAAAAAAAACTAGACCCTAGGGCTTCACCCGTCAGTGATGCATTATGGTTAGGACCATTGACTTTACGACATGGGTTCAAGTCCTTGCTCTGCCACTTTCTAGCTGATGGGCAAGTCACTTAATCCTGCAGTGTGGATTATCAACTTCATAAAATGGAGGCAGCCAGAGCAGCGCCACCCGCTCTGGGCTGTGTGAGGATGAGATGAAATAATGGCCTGGCAGCATTTGAGGGAGGTGGCTGTGGTTTCCTCTGTGCTGGGACCCCGGAGGGGCACAGGGAGGAAAGAAAAACAGCACTAAACTGGGAGGGAAAGTGTGGACCTAGGCTCAGACAGTGTCTGTCTTTTGCAGACGCGAGGGCCGCTGCCTCCCGCCGCGTTCCTGGCGCCCGCTCCTGCCAAGGTGCCTGCGGGCCGAGCCCTCCTGACCAGAAAACCCGACCAGGTGGCTCCGCGCCCGGCGCGCCCTCTGTGCTGCCAGCGCGGGCTCCTCAGCAGTGGCCACATCCTCGGGGGAGGGGCTGGGCGCCATTGGCTGCCCGGGACTGCGGGTTGGGGGGCTGCGTTTGGCCCACAGAGGGCCCCGGGCCTCCCACTGGTTGGCGTGCACCTCCCGCAAATGCCGCTGGCCGCTCTTCCTCCTGCCCCTCCTGCCTCTCCACTGGATGGCGGAGGGAGGAGTCCGTTTCTGCAGTGGATTTGCCCGGGAGCTAAACTTACTCACTGACGGACGGCCTGGGCATGGAGGAGGGCTAGGCTGGAGATTGGGGACTGTGCTCTGACCCACGTAGTCTCCCTTGCTTTCGGTGCAGATTCTGCTATTATAATTAGCTTTCGGCTGGGCACGGTGGCTCACGCCTGTAATCGCAACACTTTGGGAGGCCCAGGCGGGCGGATCACGAGGTCAGAAGATCCAGACCGTCCTGGCTAACATGGTGAAACCCCGTCTCTACTAAAATACAAAAAATTAGCCATGCGTAGTGGCGGGCACCTGTAATCCCAGCTACACAGGAGGCTGAGGCAGAGGAATCACTTGAACCCAGGAGGCAGAGGTTGCAGTTAGCCGAGATCCGTCACTGCACTCCAGCCTGGCAACAGAGGGAGACTCCGTCTCAAAATAATAATAATAATAATTAGCTTTCTTTTCTTTTTTTTCTTTTTTTTTTTTTTTTTGGATTGGGGTCCCCCTTTTTCCCCAGACTAGAGAGGGCAATGGCGCGATCTCGGCTCACTGCCACCTCCGCCTCCCAGGTTCAAGTGATTCTCCTGCCTCAGCCCCCCGAGTAGCTGGGATTATAGGCTACTGGCTACTGTTGGCCAGGCTGGTCTCGAACTCCTGACCTCAAGTGATCCGCCCGCCTCGGCCTCCCAAAATGCTAGGATTACAGGTGTGAGCCACCGCACCCAGCCCCTCTTGCCCTCTCCATCAAGATTCATTTCACAGTATCCAGTGTCTCCTTGTTTCCCTTTCTCCCCTTTCATGTGAATAATGTGCTCAGTTCTTAATCTCTACAAAAATCCTGTGAGAGAGGTACTTTTGTTGTCCCCATTTCACAGACGACAAAACTTAGAAAGTTCATACTAACGGTCTGTGGCAGAGCAGGGGCTTCCGCCCAGGTTTGTCTGATCGCAGAGCCTGTGACCTCTCCTGGCTGTAGTCATCCTCTACACTCAGGGTCTATCTTCTTCACCCTTCAGTCTCACACAGGTCCCACAGCACAGAACCTGGCTTGGTGCTGACACTAGGCCAGGGCGATGTGGGCCAGCTGGGGCTGGGTGAGAATGTGATGGAGAGGAAGAAGCCGGCCCTGGTATCCATTCCAGAGGATGTTGTGCAGGCTGAGGCTGGGGGCATGCACACCGTGTGTCTAAGCAAAAGTGGCCAGGTAGGTGTTGGGGGCTGGCACAGGGTTGGACAAGGCCTGGGATTGGGTGGCTTGGGGCGGGGCTTTTGAACAACACATGTTCACTGTGGAAATGGAGCTGGCTAGTCAAGCGGGGAGTGGCCTACATGAGAATGGACTGCGAGGCCAGACTTTGCATTAATGAGGGCATCCTGGGCACAGGTCTATTCCTTCGGCTGCAATGATGAGGGTGCCCTGGGAAGGGACACATCAGTGGAGGGCTCGGAGATGATCCCTGGGAAAGTGGAGCTGCAAGAGAAGGTGGTACAGGTGTCAGCAGGAGACAGTCACACAGCAGCCCTCACCGAGGATGGCCGTGTCTTCCTCTGGGGCTCCTTCCGGGTAAGGCTGGGTCTGGAAGTCTGCATGGGGCCTGAAAGGCAGAATTAACTGGTGGGGCCCCAAAGATAATCCACTTCCATGCCTCTGTGGTACTTACTAGTGGGGAGATGAAACCCCACAGGTAGAGCTGAGGCCCAGACCCAGGACTCTAGCTTCTTCATGTGGGCCTGTGCACACCACCAGCTGCTTCCTTGAATCCAATGTCATCAAGTGTCTGTCCTGGGAAGCGAGTGGGTCAAGGATGTCCCTGGGTTGAGGCTGATCCAGGAGGCCTGCTGTCTTCACCCGTCTCCCTGACTTTGTCTCCACCTCACCTCGCCAGCACTGCCTCTTCCACATTTCCCAGAGGCTTGGATGGGGCAAGGAGGTGTGGAGGCAGGGATTGCTGCATCTCAGAGTTTCCAAGGTAGAGAGGAGTGTAGTTTAAAAAACAGATTCTGGTTTTTTGTTTTTTTTCTTTTGAGAGACGAAATTTCACTCTTGTTACCCAGGCTGGAGTGCAAAAGCGCAATCTTGGCTCACCACAACCTCTGCCTCCCGGGTTTAAGTGATTCTCCTGCCTCAGCCTCCCAAGTAGCTAGGATTACTGGCATCCGCCACCACACCTGGCTAATTTTGTATTTTCAGTAGAGATGGGGTTTCCCCTGTTGGTCAGGCTGGTCTCGAACTCCTGACCTCAGATGATCCACCTGCCTCTGCCTCCCAAAGTGCTGGGATTACAGGCATGAGCCACCGCGCCCAGGGCCAAATTCTGTATTAAAATTGTTTTCTTCTTACTGTTTTTTTTTTAGATGGAGTCTCGCTCCATCAGCCAGGCTGGAGTGCAGTGGTGAGATCTCACTGCAACCTCCTCCTTCCGGGTTCAAGGGATTCTTCTGCTGTCAGCCTCCCAAGTAGCTGGGACTACAGGCGCATACCATCACGCCCAGCTAATTTTTGTATTTTAGTAGAGACGGAGTTTCACCATGTTGGCCAGGCTAGTCTTGAATTCTTGACCTCAAGCAATCTACCTGCCTTAGCCTCCCAAAGTGCTGGGATTACAGGCGTGGGCCACCGCACCAGGCCTGATGGGTGTGTTTTTATCACGTCTATTTTGAATTTTTTATGGAGAATGTCACCCAGGCTGGAGTGCAATGACACAATTTTGGCTCACTGCAACCTCTGCCTCTTGGGCTCAAGCAATTCTCCTTCCTCAGCCTCTCGAGTAGCTGGGATTACAGGCACGCGCCACCATGCCTCGCTAATTTTTGTATTTTTAGGAGAGATGGGGTTTCACCATGTTGGCCAGGCTGGTTGCAAATTCCTGATCTCAGGTGATCCGCCCCTCTGGGCCTCCCAGAATACTGGGATTGCAGGCGTGAGCCACCACGTCTGGCCTCTTTTCTTTTTTAATTAGAGATGAGATCCTGCTCTGTCACCCAGGCCAGAGTGCAGTGGCATCATCTTAGCTCACTGCAGCCTCAACTTCCTGGGCTCAGGTGATTTATTCCACCTCAACCTCGCAAGTAGTTGGTACTATAGGCTTGTGCCACCACACCCAGCTAGTTTTTGTATTTTTTCGTGGGGATGGGGTTTCACCATGTTGCCCAAGCTGGTCTTGAGCTCAAGCGATCTGCCTGCCTGGGCCTACCAAAGTGCTAGGATTACTGGCATGAGCTACCATGCCTGGCCCAGAATAGTATATTGAACGCCCGTTTACTTGCCACACAGTTTCAGTAATTATCAACTTGTGGCCAGACTTGTTTATCTCTATTTACATCCACTCTCTGACTCCTTGATTATTTTAATGCAAGTTGCAGACCATAAATGATTTCATTGATAAGTATTTGAGTATGTGGCCCGGCTCCTGCCCACCTCTCCAGCCCCATCTGGTACCACTGCCCTTCTGGATTTCACTGGTATGGCGCAGGCAGGACTGGCTGATAAGTGCCCTGTCCCTCCCTTCTAGGACAATAACGGTGTGATTGGGCTGTTGGAGCCCATGAAGAAGAGCATGGTGCCAGTGCAGGTGCAGCTGGATGTGCCTGTGGTAAAGGTGGCCTCAGGTGGGTCTGGGGGTACTTGCTCGGGGCAGGACTTGGAGGACCTTGTTCTGGGGCTGGCCCAACCTTGGGCCTTACAGATGTGGCCTGCATCCCTTACCTTTTCATCCTCAGGAAACGACCACTTGGTGATGCTGACAGCTGATGGTGACCTCTACACCTTGGGCTGCGGGGAACAGGGCCAGCTAGGCCGTGTGCCTGAGTTATTTGCCAACCGTGGTGGCCGGCAAGGTCTTGGTAAGTGGCCTTGGTACCTCCAGCAGGACAAATTGGCAGGCCACCCCCACAGTGAAGGCCAAAGGCAGGAAGGATTTGCTGTGGTCAGGCTTGCATCAGATGGACTTGTGGTATTGGTTAAGACTTTGGAGACAGACTGCTCTGGTAGTTTTGCCACCTACTGTCTATGGGACTCTGAACATAGTTTCTTTTTTTTTTTTGAGACGGAGTCTAGCTCTGTCACCCAGGCTGGAGTGCAGTGGCGCGATCTTGGCTCACTGCAAGCTCCGCCTCCCGGGTTCACGCCATTCTCCTGCCTCAGCCTCCTGAGTAGCTGGGACTACACACAGGTGCCTGCCACCACGCCTGGCTAATTTTTTGTATTTTTAGTAGAGACGGGGTTTCCCTGTGGTCTCGATCTCCTGACCTCGTGATCCACCCGCCTCGGCCTCCCAAAGTGCTGGGATTACAGGCGTGAGCCACCGCGCCTGGCCTGAACATAGTTTCTTCATCATTAAGTCTACCTACCTATAAACCTACTTCATTAGGTTACTCTGAAGTTAAATGAGTTAATGAGAAGAATATCAGGCAGATGGTAAGTTCTATGTAAATGATACCTCTAATAACTGTCGGAATCTGAGCAAGGCACTTGCATTCTCTTGATCTCAGTTTCCTTTTCTATAAAATAGGGATAAGAGTCCCTACTTAGCCTCTCAAAGGCTTTTTTTTTTTTTTTTTTTTTGAGACGAAGTCTCGCTCTGTCGCCCGGGCTGGAGTGCAGTGGCCGGATCTCAGCTCACTGCAAGCTCCGCCTCCCGGGTTTACACCATTCTCCTGCCTCAGCCTCTGGAGTAGCTGGGACTACAGGCGCCCGCCACCTCGCCCGGCTAGTTTTTTGTATTTTTTAGTAGAGACGGGGTTTCACCGTGTTAGCTAGGATGGTCTCGATCTCCTGACCTCGTGATCCACCCGTCTCGGCCTCCCAAAGTGCTGGGATTACAGGCTTGAGCCACCGCGCCCGGCCTCAAGGGCTTTTATAATGGAGGAGAATTAAACTTGGGGCAGAGGGAAGCCATGTGTGTCTGTCTGTCACTGACTGTGCCTTTCCCTCTGCCTGCAGAACGACTCCTGGTCCCCAAGTGTGTGATGCTGAAATCCAGGGGAAGCCGGGGCCACGTGAGATTCCAGGATGCCTTTTGTGGTGCCTATTTCACCTTTGCCATCTCCCACGAGGGCCACGTGTACGGCTTTGGCCTCTCCAACTACCATCAGCTTGGTGAGCCCTGAGCCCAGCTTCAGGCGTGATCCAGTGGCCTGCGTTCCTGTCCTGGCTCTACCACTCATTCCTTGTGCATCCTTTGCGGGGTTGTCTAACCCCTCGAAACCACAGTTTTGTCATCTGTAAAGTGAAAATGTCCATATCCTGATGGGAGGTGGCCTCACTGTGGGAGGGGATTGAGAAGGGCAGCTCTCAGAACACCTTCACCGCTGATGGCTCCGGCCTTTCCCCCAGGAACTCCGGGCACAGAATCTTGCTTCATACCCCAGAACCTAACATCCTTCAAGAATTCCACCAAGTCCTGGGTGGGCTTCTCTGGTGGCCAGCACCATACAGTCTGCATGGATTCAGAAGGTAGGGCCTTTACGTCCTTCTCTAGTTTGGGGGCGGAGTGTACCCCGGCCTAGACCTAGCCAGATTCCTGAGACCATGGTCCTTGGAGCCTGGGTCTGTTCCATGGTTGTGCCACACGTGGGTCCATGAGAGTCACTGTCATCCTCCTAGAGTCCTGGTGCTCTTCCGAGTTAGAGTTCAATGGGGGCCTGTGTAGAGATTCTCCTAGGCCTCCTCCAAAACTGGGAAGAGGCCCTGCAGATCTCCTTCTGATCGCCCCGGGAGCAGGGACACACTTCCATGGACAGGGGGACTCACCTAGCCTGCCACCCATTCTGCCTGTAGCACGCCCTCTGCTATTGTTCATCTCTCTCCCTCCTCCCACAGGAAAAGCGTACAGCCTGGGCCGGGCTGAGTATGGGCGGCTGGGCCTTGGGGAGGGTGCTGAGGAGAAGAGCATACCCACCCTCATCTCCAGGCTGCCTGCTGTCTCCTCAGTGGCTTGTGGGGCCTCTGTGGGGTATGCTGTGACCAAGGATGGTGAGTGGGGCTGCCTACACTCTGTCTCGTTGGGACCTGTGGGTCATGGTTCTTACCCAATTCCCCAGTAGGCTGTGATGTCCACTGTCAGGTGGAGCCGAGGTGCAGAGAGCAGTGTTTGTGATGGCACTTTGTTCCTGCTTCTCAGAAGCTCTGGTGTTGATGAATATGAAATGAGTACACAAATTATTTTAGTAAAGGTGACTTATTATGCAGAGGAGAGAAATAGCAAAGAGTGAGATATCACTGAGGCCTAAGGAGGCAATGGGACTGGAACCCAAGTCTCTAGACTCCTAACCCAGGCTGCTTTCTCCATCAGGGTAACCTCTTCATATATCACCTTGTATGTTCCCACTTCCCAGGGACTTGTACTTAGAATCTAAATCAGGGGAAAAAAAGACTTAGTAGTCAGAGTTGTAGCAAGTATAGCGGAGGAGGGTGTGAACAAGTGACCACCAAAGCCTGAGTGGGTGAGGGGGACAGCCATGGAGTTCCTGTAGAAGCCTGGAGCTGGCAGAGGTGCTGGACCTGAGATATCTGGGAAGACTTCCTGAGGAAGTGGGGCTTGCACTGTACCTTGAAGGTTCCAGTCTTCGTGAAAAGCAAAGAATGCCATTCCAGGCAGAGGAATATCAGGGCAATCTCAAAGGTGGCTGATCCTGGGAACAGAGGGTGGGATTGGGGTCTTGAATGCCACACCTAGGAGCAGCCTTTGGCAATGTGTAGGGACTGTGGTCTCTGGTTTACAGCATTCTTTTTCATCCATCATCTCCTTGGGTTCTCCCAACTTCCCTGGACTCCGAGAGTCTGGGACCTTGCCAAGCTGCTGTTGGCCAAGGCCACAGTCCACACCCATCTCCCAGGTTTCTCCTGCCACAGAAAGGTGGGCTGGGGATCCTGGAGACAGCTGTACCCATTTCTTTCTCTTGCAGGTCGTGTTTTCGCCTGGGGCATGGGCACCAACTACCAGCTGGGCACAGGGCAGGATGAGGACGCCTGGAGCCCTGTGGAGATGACGGGCAAACAGCTGGAGAACCGTGTGGTCTTATCTGTGTCCAGCGGGGGCCAGCATACAGTCTTATTAGTCAAGGACAAGGAACAGAGCTGATGAAGCCTCTGAGGGCCTGGCTTCTGTCCCACTCAACCTCCCTCACAGAACAGGGAAGCAGTGACAGCTGCAGATGGCAGCGGGCCTCTCCCCAGCCCTGAGCACTGTGTCAGCTCCTGCCTTTTCCCATCAGCAGAACAGAATCCTTTTCCTATTTTTCTTCCTCCTCTTTGGAATTCTCCTGGGACCTACAGAATAAAAGAGGGGATGGACAGGGGATTTTCAGAAGGAACATGGCTCGCTCCAGAGCTATATGGTTAGATGTTTCTCCCCTTTTCCCTACCTTCCATGGTCCTGGTTGGCCCGGGCTTTACCTACTAGAAAACCAAAACCTCCCCCTAGGGTTTGGTGCCCACTCTCTGCGAAGTTGGGGCTCCATCAAGCCCCATTCTAGTCATGTGCCCCTTTCCTGTCCCTAACAGTCTACAGGCAAACAAATGGTACAGTCATAAGATCCGTCTGTCATGGACCCACGCCCAGAGGAACGTGCAGAGAAAGCAGAGCTGCATGGCTGTAGGCAACTCTAAGCCAAATATTTGGCTCAGAACAGGTGTCCATGGGACAAAAAAGAATGATCCTCCACTTGACCAAGAGAAAAATGATTCTCCCGGAAGCACAAAGCGTACTCTTGCCCCTCAGGCATTGCCTTTGTACATCGCACCCATCCGTTCATCTTTACCTGCAGCCAAGGGCCTGGAATCGCAAAGAGAAGCCACGCTGGGCTGGGCAGAGCAGAGCAGGGTATGGGGTGGGGAGAGAGGGTGGCGGGTTTTAGAAACAAACTTAACAGCAATATTAAAAGGGGAGGGATTGAGGGAGGGACAGAGTGTTGGAGGGCCAGAGACTAGTCCTGAGACGGAAATAGCAACTTGTACAGTGGCTGACAAAATAGGATATAGTTTTGATTTTTTTAAATTGTAAAATATTTTGGAGGGAGAACAAAATCTTTTAACATTTTGAATAAATTTAGAGTTTTATAAAATAGGCCATTTGTTTTCTACACACTCCCTGCTTTTTAAGGGAGCATATACTATGTGCCAGGCACTGCTGGGAAAGACAGAATGAACTATAAACCTGGTGTTGAGGCTACAACTTAAGTGATGTCAAGATGTCCTTAGGTGCCAGCCAGCTGTCAGTGTGACTAACAAAAGCTTCAAATCTGTCAAGAAGGAAGAAAAAAGTTGAGTTTTGTTTGGGTATTTCTGTTTCAGGAGTCACTGGATTATTATTTTTTTTTTTTTTTGGTTTGAGACGGAGTCTCGCTCTGTCGCCCAGGCTGGAGTGCGGTGGCTGGATCTCAGCTCACTGCAAACTCCGCCT
>NC_045434.1:193999371-194012483 GCF_002776525.5 Piliocolobus tephrosceles | reverse complement strand
TTTTTTTTTTTTTTTTTTTTTTTTTCTCGAGACAGACTTTCTCTCTTGTCGCCCAGGTTGGAGTGCAATGGCACAATCTCGGCTCACTGCACCCTCCACCTCCCGGGTTCAGCCAATTCTCCTGGCTCAGCCTCCTGAGTAGCTGGGATTATAGGCATGCATCTTCACGCCTGGCTAAAATTTTTATATTTTTAGTAGATACAAGGGTCTTGCCCCGTTAGTCAGGCTGGTCCCGAACACCCGATCTCAGGTGATCTGCCCTCTTTGGCCTCCCAACCAAAGTGCTGGGATTACAGGTGTGAGCCACGGCTCCTGGCCTTTTTTTTTTTTTTTTTTTTTTGAGACCGAGTTGCTTTTTCTACCCAGGCTGGAGTGCAGTGGTGTGATCTTGGCTCACTGCAACCTCTGCTTCCCAGGTTCAAGCGATTCTCCTGCCTCAGCGCCTCAAGTAGCTGGGATTACAGGCACATACCACCAAGCCCAGCTAATTTCTAAAAATTTTTATTTATTTTTTGGGACGGAGTATTGCCCTGTTGCCCAGGCTGGAATGCAGTGGCACGATCTCGGCTCACTGCAGCCTCCGCCTCCCAGGTTCAAGTGATTCTCCTGCCTCATCCTCCCGAGTAGCTGGGACTATAGGCATGTGCCACCATGCCTGGCTGATTTTTTTTTTTTTTTTTTTTTGAGACAGTCTTGCTCTGTCATCCAGGCTGGAGTGCAGTGGCGCTATCTCGGCTCACTGCAACCTCCACCTCCTGGGTTCACGCCGTTCTGCTATCTCAGCCTCCCCAACAGCTGGGACTACAGGCACACGCCGCCATGCCTGGCTAATTTTTTTGTATTTTTAGTAGAGATAGGGTTTCACTATGTTGGCCAGGCTGGTCTCAAACTACTGACCTCCTGATCCGCCTGCCTCCGCTTCCCAAAGTGCTGGGATTACAGGCAAGCCACTGCGCCCGGCAATTTATTAATTTATTTAGAAACTGAGTTTTGCTCTTGTTACCCAGACTGGAGTCCAATGGTGCGATCTTTGCTCACTGCAACCTCCGCCTCTCGGGTTCAAGTGATTCTTCTGCCTCAGACTCCCGAGTAGCTGGGATTACAGGTGTGTGCAACCACACCCAACTAATTTTTGTATTTTTAGTAGAGACACGGTTTCACCATGTTGGCCAGGATGGTCTCAATCTCTTGACCTTGTGATCCGCCCACCTCAGCCTCCCAAAGTGCTGGAATAACAGGCATGAGCCACTATGCCCACTATACTATATTTTTTAATATAGTACCATCTCCAGAAACGCTTACTGAGGCCCAGTGCAGTGGCTCACTGTAATCCCAGCTACTGGGGAGGCTAAGGCAGGAGAATTGCTTGAACCCAGGAGGTGGAGGTTGCAGTGAACTGAGATCACACCACTGCACTTCAGCCTGGGTGAAGAAGCGAGACTCCATCTCAAAAAGAAAAAAGAAATGCTTACTGAGTCACTTAGGTATTATTTTCAGACATCATTAATTGCATAATAATAAAAAGTAGGACATACCCCACCACACCCAGCACTTTTTTTTTTTTTTGAGACAGTATTTTGTTCTGTTCCCCCGTCTGGAGTGCAGTGGCACCACCTTGGCTCACTGCAGCATCTGCCTCCTGGGTTCCAGTGATTCTGCCTCAGCTTCCCGGGTCACTGGAATTACAGTCATGTGCCACTATGCCCGGCTAATTTTTATATTTTTAGTAGAGACAGGGTTTCATCATGTTGGCCAGGCTGGTCTCGAACTTCTGACCTCAGGTGATCCCCCCCCCCCCCCCTCGGCCTCCCAAAGTGCTAGGGTTACAGGCATGAGCCACTGCACCTGGCCTTTTTTTTTTTTCTTTGAGATGGAGTCTTGCTCTGTCACCCAGGCTGGAGTGCATTGACTCTATCTAGGCTCCCTGCAGTCTCCACCCCCTGGGATCAAATGATTCTCGTGTTTCGGCCTCCTGAGTAGCTTTGTACGTTTAGTAGAGACAGGGTTTCACCATGTTGGCCAAACTGGTTTAGAACTCCTGACGTCAGGTGATCCACACTGCTCCGCCTCCCAAAGTGCTGGCATTACAGGCAGGAGCCACCGCACCCGCCTTACACAATAACTCTTAACGATGATATATATTACTGTAGATTTGCACAAGCATTTGACATACAAAAATCATACAGAGCTGACCTGTGCAATACAGTGGTCACTAGCCACATGTGGCTATTTACGTTGAAATCAATATACTTTTAAAACGAAATAAACTCAGTTGTACAAGCCACATTTCAAGTAGTCAGTAGTGACAAGCTAGTACTTGTGTTATGGGACTGTGCAAATACAACTCATTTCACATTGCAGAAAGTTACAGCGGACAGTGCTGATACAAAGAATTGGTGTATGGTAATAGGAAAGTTTTATTAGCACCAGGAGGATTACTGGATGTCAGAGACTTGGGAAAATGAATATGATGTTAAAAAAATTGAATATGTGGCCCATCCCTGTAATCCTACACTTTGGGAGGCCAAGGCAGGCTCACTTGAAGTCAGGAATTCAGAACCAGCTTAGCCATCATGATGAAGCCCCGTCTCTACGAAGAATACAAAAAATTAGCTGAGCATGGTGGTGTGCACCTGTAATCCCAGCTACCCTGGAGGTTGAGGCAGGAGAATTGCTCGAACCCAGGAGGTGGAGGTTGCAGTGAACTCAGATGGTGCCACCACATTCCAGCCTGGGTGACAGAGCGAGACTCCATCTCAAAAAATAAATTAGGCCTGGTGTGGTGACTCAACGCCTGTAATCACAGCACTTTGGGAGGCCGAGGTGGGTGGATCATGAGATCAGGAGTTCAAGACCAGCCAAGACGGTGAAACTCCGTCTCTACTAAAAAAAAAAAAAAAAAAAAAAAAAGCTTGGTGTGGTGTCAAGCGCCTGTAATCCCAGCTACGCGGGAGGCAGGGGCACAGAACTGCTTGAACCTGGGAGGCGAAGGTTGAGTGAGCCACGATTGGGCCACTGCACTCCATCCTGGCTGATGGAGCGAGACGTCTCAAAAAAAATAAAAAATTTAAGGCCGAGCGCAGTGGCCCACACCTGTAATTCCAACACTTTGGGAGTCAGAGGCGGGCAGATCACAAGGTCAGGAAATCAAGACCATCCTGGCTAACACGGTGAAACCCCGTCTCTACTAAAAATACAAAAAATTAGCCGGGCGTAGTGGTGGGCGTCTGTAGTCCCAGCTGCTCGGGAGGCTGAGGCAGGAGAATGGTATGGTGTGAACTCCAGAGGTAGAGCTTGCAGTAAGCCAAGATCGTGCCACTGCACTGTAGCCTGGGCGACAGAGCAAGACTCCATCCAAAAAAAAAATTATATATATACTCTTTTTTCCTGAACTTGTAGGTTTGATGCATGCACTATATTTTAATATTTGCTTTGCGAAAAGTAATTGTATGTCTGCTACCCCACCCTCAAAAAAATCCTTTGGGATTATATTTACTGGAGTTTTCCAACTCAGCAATATAATATAGCAGGGTGGAAGTACCTCTTTTTTTTTTTTTTTTTTTTTTTTTTGAGACGGAGTCTCGCTCTGTCGCCCAGGCTGGAGTGCAGTGGCCGGATCTCAGCTCACTGCAATCTCCGCCTCGCAGTTTCACGCCATTCTCCTGCCTCAGACTCCCGAGCAGCTGGGACTACAGGCGCCCGCCACCTCGCCCGGCTAGTTTTTTGTATTTTTAGTAGAGACGGGGTTTCACCGTGTTAGCCAGGATGGTCTCGATCTCCTGACCTTGTGATCCACCCGTCTCGGCCTCCCAAAGTGCTGGGATTACAGGCCTGAGCCACCACGCCCGGCACTTTTTTTTTTTTTTGAGACAGGGTCTTACTCTGTTGCCCAGGCTGGAGTGCAGTGGTAGTCACCACTCACTGCAGCCTTGATTTCCCCAGGTTCAGGTGATCCTCCCACCTCAGCCTCCCAAGTAGCTGGGACTATAGGTGTGTGTCACCACACTTGGCTAATTTTGTATTTTTTTGTAATTACAGGGTTTTGCCACGATGTACAGGCTGGTGTCAAACTCCTGGACCCAAGTGATCTGCCTGCCTTGGTCTCCCAAAATGTTGGGATTACAGGCGTGAGCCACTACGCCTACAAAAGTACCTCATTATTGGTCAGGTGTGGTGGCTCACACCTGTGTAGGGATCAGCACTACAGGGCCTGTGGGTTTTTCTTGTGTATGGAGACGAGAGATTGTAGAAATAAAGACACAAGACAGAAATAGAAGAAAAGATAGCTGGGCCGGGCACGGTGGCTCGCGCCTGTAATCCCAGCACTTCGGGTGGCCGAGGCGGTTGGATCACGAGGTCGGAAGATCCATAGCCATCCTGGCTAACACGGTGAAACCCCGTCTCTACTAAAAATACAAAAAAAAAAATTAGCCGGGCGTGGTGGCAGGTGCCTGTAGTCCCAGCTACTCAGGAGGCTGAGGCAGGAGAATGGCATGAACCCAGGACGGGGAGCTTGCAGTAAGCCAAGATCGCATCACTGCACTCCAGCCTGGGCGACAGAGCGAGACTCTTGTCTCAAAAAAAAAAAAAGACAGCTGGGCCCCAGGGACCACTACCGCCAAGATGCGGAGACCGGTAGTGGCCCAGAATGCCCGGCTGTGCTGTTATTTATTGTATATAAGGCAAGCGGACAGGGTAAGGAGTGTGAGTCATCTCCAGTGATAGGTAATAGGTAACGGTCACGCGAGTCACGTGTCCATCAGACAGGGGCCCCTTCCCTGTTTGGTAGCTGAGGTGGAGAGGGGGGACAGCTTACGTCATTATTCTATGCATTTCTTGGAGAGATCAAAGACTTTAATATTCTCACTAATTCTGCTACTGCTATCTAGAAGGCAGAGCCAGGTGTACAGGGTGGAACGTGAGAGTGGACCAGGAGCATGACTGCTGAAGCACAGCATCACAGGGAGACTTTTAGGCCTCCAGATGGCTGCCAGCGGGCTTGACTGATGTCAGGCATTCCACAAGAAGTGGTGGAGCAGAGTCTTTTCTAACTCCCCCCTGGTCTGCTAAGTAATGGGTAATGGGTGCCTTCCCAGGCACTGGCGCTACTGCTAGACCAAGGTCTACTAAGTAACGGGTGCATTCCCGGGCACTGGCATTACCGCTAGACCAAGGAGCCCTCTAGTGGTCCTGTCCGGGTGTGACAGAGAGCTCACACTCGTGTCTTCTGGTCACTTCTCACCGTGTCCCTTCAGCTCCTATCTCTGTATGGCCTGGTTTTTCCTAGGTTATAATTGTAGAACAGAGATTATTATAATATTGGAATAAAGAGTAATGCTACAAGGTAATGATTAATAATATTCATATATAATATCTATATTCGATGTCTAATATAACCTCTTATTTTAAGTATTTTCTTTATGATACTGGAACAGCTAGTGCCTTCAGTCTCTTGCCTCGGCACCTGGGTGGCTTGCCGCCCACACACCTGTAATCCCAGCAGTTAGGGAGGCTGAGGTGGGCGGCTCACCTGAGGTCAGGAGTCTGAGACCAGCCTGGCCAACACGGTGAAACCCTGTATCTACTAAAAATATAACAAATTAGTTGGATATGGTGGCACGCGATTGGAGTCCCAGCTATTCAGGAGCCTGAGGCTCGAGAATGGCTTGAACCCAGGAAGGGGAGGTTACGGTGAGCCGAAATTGTGCCACTGCACTCCAGCCTGGGTGACAGAGCGAGACTCTCAAACAAAAACACAAACAAACAAACAAAAAAACAGCAGTACCTCTTCTTTTTTTTCTTTTTTCTTTTTTTTTGGAAACAGTCTTGCTGTGTTGCCTGGGCTGGAGTGCAGTGCTGCAATCTTGGCTCACCATAACCTTCACCTCCCGGGTTCAAGCGATTCTCCTGCCTTGGCCTCCTGAGTAGCTAAGAGTCCAGGCGTGCACCATCATGCCCGGCTAATTTTTTTGTATTTTTAGTAGAGACGGGGTTTTGCCATGTTGATCAAGCTGGTCTCGAACTCCCAGCCTCAGATGATCCAACTGCCTCAGCTTCCCAAAGTATTGGGATTACAGGCGTGAGCCACCATGCCCAGCCAGTATCTCATTCTTTTTTTTTTTTTTTTTGAGACGGAGTCTCGCTCTGTCGCCCAGGCTGGAGTGCAGTGGCCGGATCTCAGCTCACTGCAAGCTCCGCCTCCCAGGTTCACGCCATTCTCCTGCCTCAGCCTCCCGCAGTATCTCATTCTTAATAACTCGTATGCATTGTGACTTCAAGTAGGGTAGGCATTGTATTGAGCACTTTACATGCAATAGCTTGTTTAATCCTCACATCAGCTCTACTATTGTTCAGGAAACTCCCTGCCACTTGAAGTGCTTGAGGTCAGGAGGCTACTAAGAACATAGTGTAATCAGCCTCCATCTGAGCCCAGAACTACATAGTAAATGCTCTACAATTCTTTGCTATTATGGTTATTTTACATTTTATATTCCCTGTAGTTAATAATTGCTGTGTTTTTAATGTACTTTGTTTTGTTTGTATAAATATCATTAATTCAGTTCCAATATATCAGAAGTATAAATCTTTTGGGTGTTCAAACACATCACCTACTTTCAATTTTATCCTTTCCTCCATCCTCTCCTAACCTGGATTAGTTACCCCGAAATAAATGTAATGTAATACAACATATGGCTCAGCTATAAATAATACTTACAGTCATGATAATGCGGATGTTCAACAGTGCTTTAACAAAATATCAGGAAGGCTGGGCATGGTGGCTCACACCTGTAATCCCAGCACTTTGGGAAGCCGAGGTGGGAGGATTCCATGAAGACAGGAGTTTGAGACCAGCCTGGGCAACATAGTGAGACATCCCCCCACCCCCAGTCTCTACCAAAAAAAAAAAAAAATTCTGGGTGTGGTGGTGCACACCTGTAGACCCAGCTATTGAGAGCAGGGAGGTGGAGGTGGGAGGACAGCTTGAGCCCAGGATATCCAAGCTGCAGTGGGCCATGATTATAACACTGTACTCCAGCCTGGGTGACAGAGCAAGACCCTGTTTTTAAAAAAGTCGGGGCACGGTGGCTCACGCCAGTAATCCCAGCACTTTAGGAGGCTGAGGCGGGTGGATCACCTGAGGTCAGGAGTTCGAGGCCAGCCTGACCAAAATGGTGAAACCCCGTTTCTACCAAAAATACAAAAATTTGCTGGATGTGGTGATGGGTGCCTGCAGTTCCAGCTACCCCAGAGGCTGAGACAGGAGAATTGCTTGAACCCAGGAGGCAGAGGTTGCAGTGAGCAGAGACCCTGCCATTGCATTCCAACCTGGGTGACAGAGTGAGACTCCGTCCCAAAAAAAAAAAAAAAAAAAGGGCCGGGCGTGATGGCTCATGCCTGTAATTCCAACACTTTGGGAGGCTGAGGTGGGCGGATCACCTGAGGTTGGGAGTTCGAGACCAGCCTGACCAACGTGGAGAAACACCGTCTCTACTGAAAATACAAAATCAGCTGGGCGTGGTGGCGTATGCCTGTAAGCCTAGCTACTCAGGAGGCTGAGGCAGGAGAACCACTTGAACCCAGGAGGTGGAGGTTGCAGTGAGCCAGGATCACGCCATTGCACTCCAGCCTGGGCAACAAGAGCGAAAACTCCATCTCATAAAAAATTCATAAATAAATCGAAAGAAAGAAAACATAGGAGATGGTGAGATAAGTGTCTATGTATATGGGGAGGAGGCAGCAGCTAAATACCCGAAACTGCAAGTGAGAAAGTAGTGTAGTAGAAAGTATGTATTTTAAAATACACAGGTAGGTTCTAGGAAAAAGACTTGGAAATAGTCGACTCAAGGGAGTGTGGGAACTGGGGGACAGAGGATAAGGGACTACTGTCTCTTTCCATTTTGTTAAGAGAGAGTCTCTGTCCCCCAGGCTACAGGGCAGTGGCACGATCTTGGCTCACTGCAGCCTCTGCCACCTGGGCTCAAGCAATTCTCATGCCTCAATCTCCTGAGTAGCTGGGATTACAGGCACGTGTCACTATGCCCAGCTAATTTTTGTATTTTTAGTAGAGATGGGGTTTCACCGTGTTGGTCAGGCTGGTCTCGAACTCCTGACCTCAGGTGATCTGCTTGTCTCGGCCTCCCAAAGTGCTGGGATTACAGGTGTGAGCCCCTGCACCCAGCCAAAAATAAAATTTTTTGATAAAGAGCAAAGCACAGTGACTGGCAGATAATATTAAATTAATAGCTATCAGTTATAATTTTAAGGCTTCCAACTGCCATGTTGGAGGATTTACTGAATGCTAGGAGTTGGGCCGAGTACTTTCCCAATTTATTTTTTTCCTCATGACCACCCTGTAGGGTAAGTAAGCACTATCCACATTAGGCCCAGAACTTAAATAATTAGCAAGAGGTGGAGCCGGGATTATGCTCTATTTGTTTGAATCTACAGCCAAAATGCCTAACCACTACACTACTATTGCGGTGATGGTAGGATACGGCCAGAAATATGGCAACTCGTGGTTGAACCTCAGGTTTTCAGACTGATGAATCTTTGGCTTGAGAGCACAACATCCTAAGTTGAGGATATATAGACTGGTAGGAAAGGACTTTGGGTGCCCGTTAATCCAGAGGGAGCCCCAGAAAGTGGCCTTAAAACACTCGGAGTGAGTTTCACTATCAGAGATGCCAATCACTGCATACAGAAGAAGCTTTCCATACAGAGGACTGGGCACCAAAGTAAGTCCGAGGCCTGGGACACTCCCAACATAGGAGCATCTCAAAATTAAACTGTCTGGATTATCTAGCCATCTAAATCATGTTTATGATGGCCCACTGTGGCAAAGTCACTGTTCTGGGACAAGTCAGAGCTCCAGATGATTTGGAGTAGGGTAGTGGGACTCAAGAAAATAGAGTAAGCTGGGAGCAGTGGCTCACGCTTGTAATTCCAGCACTTTGGGAGGCCAAAGCTGGTGGTTCACCTGAGGTCAAGAGTTGAAGACCAGCCTGGCCAACATGGTGAAACCTCATCTCTACTAAAAATACAAAAATTAGCTCGGCATGGTGGCACCAGCCTGTAATCCTAGCTACTCGGGAGGTTGAGGCAGGAGGATCGCTTGAACCTGGGAGGCGAAGGTTGCAGTGACCAGGATAGTACCACTGCACTCCAGCACGGGCAACAGGAGCAAAATTTCGTCTCAAAAAAAGAAAAAATAGAGTGACAGAACTTGGGGACTGATTGGTTGCCAGATGAAAAGGTTACTCCAATTTACACTCCCTTTAATTCTTCCCACCTCCAACCCCAGGGCCCTATATGGGAATGAGAATCCCATTCCAGCTCCAACAAGTCTCATGTATTTCAGACTGGTTAACACGGAGTGAGGGAATGGCTTGCACAGAGCAGTGGCTTGCCCTGGGTCACAGTGAGACAGTAAGAACAGGGCTTGGCTTCAGCTCACCAAGACTAGAGCAGCAGTTCCCAACCTTTTTTGGCACGAGGGACTGGTTTTGTGGAAGACAATTTCCACGGACAGAGAGGGGATGGTTTTGGGATGACTCAAGCGCATTACATTTATTGTGCACTTTATTATTATTAATGTAACATTGTAATATATAATGAAATGATTGTATAACTCACCATAATGTAGAATCAGTGGGAACCCTGAGCTTGTTTTCCTGCAACTAGACAGTCCCCTCTGGGGGTGATGGGAGACAGTGACAGATCATCAGGTATTAGATTCTCATAAGGAGGCCAGGCGTGGTGGCTCACGCCTGTAATCCCAACACGTTGGGAGGCTGAGGCAGGTGGATCACCTGAGGACAGGAGTTTGAGACCAGCCTGGCCAACATGGCAAAACCCCGTCTCTATTCAAAATACAAAATAATTAGCTGGGCGTGGTGGCAGGAACTGTAATCCCAGCTACTGGGGAAGCTGAGGCATGAAAATTGCTTGAACCTGGGAGGCCGAGGTTGCAGTGAGCTGAGATCAAGCCACTGCACTCCAGTCTGGGTGACAGAGAGAGACTCTGTCTCCAAAAAAAAAAAAAAAAAAAAAACCAAAAAGATTATTATAAGGAGTGAACAACCTAGATCCCTCACATGCGGAGTTCACAAAATCGGGTTTGCGCTCTTATGAGAATCCATTGCCTGGGCTGATCTGACAGGAGGCGGAGCTCAGGCGGTAATGCAAGGGATGGGCACCCTGTAAATACAGATGAAGCTTTGCTGGCTAACGTCCTGTTGTATGGCCTGGTTCCTAACAGGCCATGGACTTGTTCTGGTCTGTGACCTGGAAACTGGGGACCCCTGCACTAGAGCATTTTTTTTTTTTTTTTTGATACCGAGTCTAGCTCTGTCACCCAGCTGGAGTGCAGTGGCACGATCTCCACTCACTGCAAGCTCCGCGTCCTGGGTTCATGCCATTCTCCTGCCTCAGCCTCCCGAGTACCTGGGACTACAGGCGCCCACCACCACACCCGGCTAATTTTTTTGTATTTTTGGTAGAGTCGGGGTTTCACCGTGTTAGCTGGGATGGTCTGGATCTCCTGACTTCGTGATCCGCCCACCTCTGCCTCCCAAAGTGCTGGGATTATAGGCGTGAGCCATCGCGCCCGTCCTGCACTAGAGCATTCTTTCATGGATTCCCACTTAAAAAACCCACACCACTATACCCACTAACTCTGAGGCTTTAGTCATATGAAGAAAAATAGCCATTATATATATTGTTCTTTTGTGCTCTTATAATGTGTAATCATGCCCTTTACTTAAAGAATTCCAGGATCTAGAAAAAAAGAAAGAAAGAAAAAAGCCGGGCATGGTGGATCACACCTGTAATCCTAGCACTTTGGGAGGCCAAGGTGGGGGGATCATGAGGTCAGGAGTTCAAGACCCGCCTGGCCAACATAGTGAAACCCTGTCTCTACTAAAAATACAAATAAATAAATAAATAAATAAATAAATAAATAAATAAATAAATAGCCTAGCGTGGTGGCGGGTGCCTGTAATCCGTCTCAAATGGTGCCATCTAAAATGACACCAAAAGAGGCTGGGCGCTGTGGCTTACACCTATAATCCCAGCACTTTGGGAGGCCAAGGCAGGAGGATTGCTTGAGCCTAGGAGTTGAAAACGAGCTTGGCTAACATAGTGAGCTCTCCTGTCTACAAAAAATAATAATAGTAATAATAATAATAATAATAAGCCAGATGTGGTGGCCTCCTGTAGTCTCAGCTACTCTGGAGGCTGAGGCAGGAGGATCACTTGAGTCCAGGAGTTCGAGGCTGCAGTAAGCCAAGATTGTGCCAATGTGCTCCAGCCTGGGCGACAGAGAGAGACCCTCTCTCAGAATGACTGACTGAATAAATAAATAAATAAATAAATAAATAAATAAATAAATAAATAAATAAATAAAATAAAATAAGAATTCTAGGATTTGGCCTTAGGAGATCCAAATTATCCAACCAAGATTGTGAAATGTCTCATCTCAGGAAGAAATGCTGAACACTTCATTTAAAGTCTTGTTGCTGACAGCCAAACCACCAGCTAGCCCAGTACTCAAGATAATCGTTGGCTGGGCGTGGTGGGTGGCTCACGCCTGTAATCCCAGCACTTTGGGAGGCCAAGGCGGGTGGATCACCTCAGGTCAGGAGTTCGAGACTAGCCTGACCAACATGGTGAAACCATGTTGTTTCTACGGAAAATACAAACATTAGCTGGGTGTTGTGGTGGGCACCTGTAATCCCAGCTACTCGGGAGGCAAAGCAGGAGAATAACTAGAATCCAGGAGGCGGAGGTTGCAGTGAACCGAGATTGTGCCATTGCACTCCAGCCTGGGCAACAAAGGAAGACTCAGTCTCAAAAAAAAAAAAAAAAGATAATCATTACAACAGGATATGCTGACCTGCATATCACCCTCATGAGCTTTGTCCTGCCCAGCCTGTATACCCTACCCTTAATATCACTTTCCGTGCTTTGCCTAATAAAAAATCTCAACCAGCTCTTTTTGGAGAGTCAGGAAATTCTCGCTCTTTTGTGCTGCCTCCCTTATACCCAGGCATAAGCTCCAATGAGGATTTGTCTGGGAAAACTCTTTCAGCTTCATGTTAATTTCTGTTGCATTGAGAGCCCAAGAACCCCTGGTAACAGCAGGGAGGTAGTGGAACCGGGTTGTCAAGAGAGATATTTTAACTTTTTTGACGCGCTTGTATCAGCAGGTTTTTTTGTTTTGTTTTTTTTGTTGTTGTTTTTTGAGACTGAGTCTCGCACTCTTGCCCAGGCTGGAGTGCAGTGGCACCATCTCTGCTCACTGCAAGCTGTGCCTCCTGGGTTCACGCCATTCTCCTGCCTCAGCCTCCGGAGTACCTGGGACTACAGGTGCCCGCCACCACGCCTGGCTGATTTTTTTGTTGTTGTTGTTGTATTTTTAGTAGAGACGAGGTTTCACTGTGTTAGCCAGGATGGTCTTGATCTTCTGACCTTGTGATCCGTCTGCCTCGACCTCCCAAAGTGCTGGGATTACAGGCATGAGCCACCGCGCCTGGCCCTATCTGCGGTTTTTTACAACGAGCATATATTAATGTTGTAATTATATGTGTGTTTGCGTGTGTGTGTGTACGAGTGTATGGTTTTTTTGTTTTTTGTTTTTTTTTTTTGAGACAGAGTCTCCCTCATTCGCTCAGGCTGGAGTGCAATGGCGCGATCTCGGTTCACTGCAGCCTCTGCCTACCGGGTTCAAGTGATTCTCCTGTCTCAGCCTCCTGAGTAGCTGGGACTACAAGCGCGCACCATCATACCGGCTAATTTTTTATTTTTTATTTTTATTTTTATTTTATTTTATTATTTTTTTTTGAGACGGAGTCTCGCTCTGTCGCCCAGGCTGGAGTGCAGTGGCGCGATCTCGGCTCACTGCAAGCTCCGCCTCCCGGGTTCACGCCATTCTCCTGCCTCAGCCTCCCGTGTAGCTGGGACTACAGGCGCCTGCTACCGCGCCCGGCTAATTTTTTGTATTTTCAGTAGAGACAGTGTTTCACCGTATTAGCCAGAATGGTCTCAATCTCCTGACCTCGTGATCCGCCCGTCTCGGCCTCCCAAAGTGCTGGGATTACAGGCGTGAGTCACCG
>NC_045434.1:193987753-193999271 GCF_002776525.5 Piliocolobus tephrosceles | reverse complement strand
CAGGCGTGAGTCACCGGGTCCGGCTTTATTTTTATTTTTTATTTATTTATTTATTTTTGAGACGGAGTCTCGCTCTGTCGCCCAGGCTGGAGTGCAGTGGCGCGATCTCGGCTTACCACAAGCTCCGCCTCCCAGGTTCATGCCATTCTCCTGCCTCAGCCTCCTGAGTAGCTGGGACTACAGGTGCCCGCGACCACGCCCGGCTAATTTTTTTGTATTTTTAGTAGAGACGGGGTTTCACCATGTTTGCCAGGATGGTCTCGATCTCCCGACTTAGTGATCCGCTCTCCTCGGCCTCCCAAAGTGCTGGGATTACAGGCGTGAGCCACCGCGCCTGGCCTAATTTTTTATTTTTAGTAGAGACGGGGGTTTCACCATGTTGGCCAGGATGATCTCGATCTCCTGACCTCTTGATTCAATCTCCTGACCTCTTGATCCTCCCGTCTCGGCCTCCCAAAGTGCTGGGATTACAGGCGTGAGCCACCGTGCTCGGCCTTGTTTTCTAAATATATAAAGTCAGAAATAAACCCAAGGAACGAGCATATATATATATATATGACGGATTCTTGCTCTGTCACCAGGCTGGAGTGCAATGGCACGATCTCGGCTCACTGCAACCTCCGCCCCCTGGGTTTAAGTGATTCTCCTGCCTCAGTCTCCCGAGTAGCTTCCACTACCAGCGCGCACCACCACGCCCGCTAATTTTTGTACTTTTAGTAGAGACGGGGTTTCCCCTGTTGGCCAGGATAGTCTCGATCTCTAGACCTCGTGATCCGCCCGCCTTGGCCTCCTAAAGTGCTGCGATTACAGGCGTGAGCCACCGTGCCCGACCCTAACGACCATATATTAATGTTGTAATTATATGTGTGTGTGGTTTTGTTTTCTATATAAAGTCAGAAGACAGTGTATGTGTGTGTGTGTTTGTGTGTGTGTGGTTTTGTTTGTTTTCTAAATATATAAAGTCAGAAATAAACCCAGGTAACCCAGCCGCCTGGGCAAGGTGGTATCTGGCCCGCCCCATTCCAGCCTGAACTCCGCCCACCGCGATCCGGAAGCCCCGCGCTCAGTGGGTTGCAGGAAAAACTCGGAGCTGAACACCCTGCCGGACCCCGGCCGCTGAGCTCCGGAGCCTGCGCAGAAGGCGTCGGAGGCGCATGCTCTGTAGCGGTCTCTGCAGCCAGCATTGGCGCCCGCGCGGGCCTTTGAACCCCGCCCGCAGAGCCCCTCCCGCAAAGCCCCACCCGGGTGCGCGGGCATGGCGGCCAGCCTGTGGATGGGCGACGTGAGTGAGGGTAGTAGTCCGGGGTCTGAGGACGAGGAAGCATCTTGGTTTCGCGAGGGAGGAAGTGGCTGAGGAGGAGGGGACTTGGGATCCCAAAAAGGGGAGACGTGTGACCGGGTTCTTTTTGGTGACACAGAAGCGGATTCCAGCATCTAAGTGAAAAAGCTGAGTCCGTGAGGCTAGGGGTCCTGGGGCCCCACCTGGGTTCCTGGGAGGGAAAGGTGGTGCTTTGGGGACATAGAATGGAGGAATCGAAGGACTGAGGCGCGCTGTTCTAGGACCGGAGGAGTGGGGTTTCTAGGTCCAAGGGGAGGCTCCCTAAAGGGGGGCAAGCTTGAACCAAAGGAGCTGGGGTTCAGGCCGCTCAGCGGAGGCGAACCTCGCCCCTCGCTCCCCCAGCGGCGCGTAGCCAGCCCTGGGCTGACGGAGAGGGGCTCTGGAACCCGGAGTGGGAAGCCCGGCTGCCAGCCTGAGCCGCTGCGCTCTTGTTTTTACGCAGCTGGAACCCTACATGGATGAGAACTTCATCTCCAGAGCCTTTGCCACCATGGGGGAGACGGTTATGAGCGTCAAAATTATCCGAAACCGCCTCACTGGGTAAGTCTCATCTCAGGTCTCTCTTAATACATTTCGTTGCAGCTGTCATGTATGAGAATGTAAACATCGTAGTCATGGCTTCTCACTAACCCTAGTGATAGTCACTGTAAAATTATAACGGCTAACGTTTTGAGGTCCTAATGAGTGGAAGGATAGCATGTAGCTTGAGGGCAGGACTTGCCAGGCCTGGTGGGTCACACCGTAATCCCAGCACTTTGGGAGGCCGAGGTCAGGAGTTTGAGACCAGCCTGGCCAACATGGTGAAACCCTGTCTCTACTAAAAATACAAAAATTAGCTGGGTATGGTGGCAGGCACCTGTAATCCCAGGTACTGGGGAGGCTGAGGCATGAGAATCGCTTGAACAAGGGAGGCGGAGGTTGCAGTGAGCCGAGATTGTGCCACTGTACTCCAGCCTGGGCAAGAAGAGGAAAACTCTGTCTCAAAAAAAACAAAAAACAAAAGGCAGGACTCAAGCGAAACTGGGTTTGAAAACTATTTCTACTGTATCATCTTGGGTAAGTTACTTAACTGCTCTGTCTCATTCGCTTTGAGCATAAAAATGGAAATAATTACAGCACATATCTCCTAGAGTTATGGTGAGGATTAAATGAGTTAATTCACATTCATCATTAGGACAGTGTCTGGCATATAGCATATGCTCAGTAAGTATAGTCAGATTACGATCTGCTGAGTAATAAGCACTTTACATTTATTATCTTCTTAAAACCTCAGACACTTCTGAGGTAAGTAAGTACTATTATGAAGAGGCTTAATTAAGAGTTACAATAAAGCCTGGCACGGTGGCTCACACCTGTAATCCCAGCACTTTGGGAAGCCGAGGCAGGCAGATCACGAGGTCAGGAGATCGAGACCATCCTGGCTAACACGGTGAAACCCTGTCTCTACTAAAAATACAAAAAGTTAGCCAGGCATGGTGGCAGGTGCCTATAATCCCAGCTACTTGGGAGGCTGAGTCAGGAGAATCGCTTGAACCCGGGAGGCCGAGCTTGTAGTGAACTGAGATTGCGCCACTGCACTCCAGCCTGGGTGACAGAACGAGACTCCGTCTCAAAAAAAAAAAAATTATAATAAATAACAAGTCAGGACTTGAATTTGAGTCTATCCTGAAAGCTCATGAGGTCCCTTAAGTCTTATGCCATTCATTTAAAAAATTGTGGAGGCTGGGCGCGGTGCCTCACACCTGTAATCCCAGCAGTTTGGGAGGTGAGGAGGGCAGATTACCTGAAGTCAGGAGTTCGAGACCAGTCTGACCAACATGGAGAAACCCCATCTCTACTAAAAATACAAAAATTAGCTGGGCGTGGTGATGCATGCCTGTAATCCCAGCTACTTGGGAGGCTGAGGCAGGAGAATTGCTTGAACCTGGGAGGCGGAGCTTGCAGTGAACTGAGATCTTGCCATTGCACTGCAGTCTGGGCAATAAGAGCGAAACTCCGTCTCAAAAAAAAAAAAATTGTTTGCGGAGATACTACTATGTGCTACTGTTCTAGATTCCTGGCTGAAATAATCCAGATACAGCCCCTGCTCATGGAGTTTACTACATTCTAGTGGGGAATGAGACAATAAATAAGTAAACAAAACCAAATACACAATATTTTCAGATAGTGGTGTTCTATTGCCTCCATTTTCTTCTTTCTCTTTGAGGTCTTAGTTTTCCTTAGGGAATTATCCATTTGTTAGTGTTTATGGAGCAGCCTCTCTTTTCTAGGTACTCTACTACATGTGGCTTGCTAAAACATCAAATGGTTTAAAAGTAGAGATGAGACATTTGAAAGATACTTTGTATATTCAGAACCCCATTACCTAGGAAAAGGTTTTTCTGACTGGTAAATCATGCCCACCTAAATATTTCTCTTCTTGCTCTTCTAAGCAGAAAACCCCAGATAATCAGCTACTGGTATCAAAATTCATTCTGTAACACTTTATTTTTATTATTATTATTATTATTTTTTAATTACACTTTTTAAGTTCTAGGGTACATGTGCACAACATGCAGGTTTGTTACATATGTATACTTGTGCCATGTTGGTGTGCTGCACCCATCAACTCGTCATTTATATCAGGTATAACTCCCAATTCCATCCCTCCCCCCTCCTCCTCTGTAACACTTTCTACTTTTTAAAACACTGGCATAGGCTGGGCACGGTGGCTCATACCTGTAATCCCAGCACTTTGGGAGGCTGAAGCGGGCAGATCACTTGAGGTCAGAAATTTGAGACCAGCCTGGACCACATGGTGAAATCCCGTCTCTACTAAAAGAAATACAAAAATTAGCCAGGTGTGGTGACACACACCTGTAGTTCCAGCTACTTGGGAGGCTGAGGCAGGAGAATCGTTTGAACCCAGGAGGCGGAGGTTGCAGTGAGCTGAGATCGTGCCACTGCGCTCTAGCCTGGGCGACAGAGGGAGACTTTGTCACAAAAATAAATAAATAAATAAAACACTGGCATAGATTCTCACATTTTAATCTTTTTTTTTTTTTTTTTTTTCTGAGGCGTAGTCTCGCTCTGCAGTGGCACAATCTTGGCTCACTGCCACCTCTGCCTCCTGGGTTCAAGCCATTCTCCTGTCTGAGACTGTCCAGTAGCTGGGAATTACAAGTGCCTGCCACCACGCCCGGCTCTTTTTTTTGAGACGGAGTCTTGCTGTGTCGCCCAGGCAGGAATGCAGTGGTATGATCTCAGCTCTCTGCAACCTCTGCCTCCCAGGTTCAAGTGATTCTCCTGCCTTAGCCTCCTGAGTAGCTGGGACTACAGGCGTGTGCCACCACATCCAGCTAATTTTTTGTATTTTTAGTAGAGATGGGATTTCACCGTGTTAGCCAGGATGGTCTCAATCTCCTGATCTCCGCCTGCCTCGGCCTCCCAAAGTGCTGGGATTACAGGCATGAGCCACTGCCACCTGGCCTAATTTTTTCTATTTTTAGTGTAGACAGGGTTTCGCCATGTTGGCCAGGCTAGCCTTGAACTCCTAACCTCAGTTGATCTGTCCACCTTGGCCTCCCAAATTGCTGAATTACAGGCATGAGCCACTGGGACCAGCCTTACTCTATTGAAATAAGATTTAGAACTCTTGTTTCTTACATGTTTCTTTTTTGTTTTTTGTTTTTTTTTTACTTTGAGATGGAGTTTTGCTCTTATAACCTAGGCTATATTATATATTAATTTTTCTTGGGTCTTTTCTCCTTTTCTCTAATCTTGGTGTTTTGTTTTGAGACAGTCTCCCTCTGTCACCAGGCAGGAGTGCAGTGGCGCAATCTCAGCTCACTGCAATCTTCACCCCTCAAGTTCAAGCCATTCTCCTGCCTCAGCCTCCTGAGTAGCTAGGACTACAGGCGCCCGCCACCACGCCCAGCTCATTTTTGTGTTTTTAGTAGAGATGGGGTTTCATAGTGTTGGCCAGGATAGTCTTGATCTATTGACCTTGTGATCTGCCCACCTTGGCCTCCCAAAGTGCTGGGATTACAGGCGTGAGCCACTGCGCCTGGCCAACACCCACCTAATTTTTGTCTTTTTTTTTTTTCTTTTGAGACGAGTCTCGCTCTATCACCCAGGCTGGAGTGTAGTGGCAAGATTTCAGCTCACTGCAACCTCCGCCTCCCCAAATTCAAGCAGTTCTCCTGCCTCAGCCTCCCGCGTAGCTGGGATTACAGGCACACGCCACTATACCTGGCTAATTTTTTTTTTTTTCCACCATGTTGGTCAGAACTCCTGACCTCGTGATCCACCTGCCTTGGCCTCCCGAAGTGTTAGAATTACACGCGTGAGCCACCGCGCCAGGCCTGCCTGGCTAATTCATTTATTTATTTATTTTTTGAGATGAAGTCTTGCTCTGTTGCCAGGCTGGAGTGCAGTGGCATGATCTCGGCTTACTGTAATCTCTGCCTCCGGGTTCAAGTGATTCTTGTGCCTCAGCCTCCTGAGTAGCTGGGATTACAGGCACACACCATCACACCCAGCTAATTTTTGTATTTTTTTTGTTTTTGAGACACAGTCTTGCTGTGTCACCCAGGCTAGAGTGCAGTGGTGCGATCTTGGCTCACTGCAACCTCTGCCTCCCGGGTTCAAGCAATTCTCCTGCCTCAGGCTCCCAAGTAGCTGGGACTACAGCACATAGCACCATGCCTGACTAATTTTGTTTTGTATTTTTAGTAGAGATGGGGTTTCATCGTGTTGCCCAGGTTGGTCTCGAATTCCTAAACTCAGTCAATCCACCCACCTTCGCCTCCCAGAGTGCTGGGATTATAGGCGTGAGCCACCAAGCCTGGCCAATTTTTGTATTTTCAGTAGAGGAGGGGGTTTTCACCATGTTGGCCAGGATGGTCTCGATCTTCTGACCTTGTGATCTGCCCACCTCGGCCTCCCAAAGTGCCGCGATTACAGGTGTGAGCCACTGCGCCTGGCCTGACCTTGTCTCTTAAATAAATAGTCAGACTGTCCTGAATTCAGTTCTATACTTTGGCACATACCAGCTATGTGATTTGGTTTTCTTTTGTTTGTTTGATCCGCGGGCGGATCACCTGAGGTCGGAAGTTCAATACCAGCCTGACCAACATGGAGAAATCCCACCTCTACTAAAAATACAAAATTAGCTGGGCATGTTGGCGCATGCCTGTAATCCCAGCTACTTGGGAGGCTGAGGCAGGAGAATCACTTGAACCCGGGAGGTGGAGACAGGAGAATCTCTTGAACCCAGGAGTCAGAGGTCACGGTGAGCCAAGATTGCATCATTGCACTCCAGCCTGGGCAACAAGAGTGAAACTCGGTCTTGTTTTTTACAAGGTATCACTTTGTCGCCAAGGCTGGAGTGCAGTTGTGTGAACAAGGCTAACCACAGCCTCAACCTTCTGGGCTCAGGCAATTCTCCTGCCTCACCCATCCAAGTAGCTGGGACTACAGGTGCACTCCACCCATACCCAGCTAATTTTTGTATTTTCTGTAGAGGTGGTGTTTTCCCATCTTGCCCAGGCTCATCTTTTTATTGGTGATAGCTTTATAGGGTGATGTTAAGAAAAATTTGACATTTTTCAGTATAAATCTCTTTGGTTGTCATATTCTCTTACTTATATCTCTTAGTGGCTCTTTCAAAGATAGAATGCTCAGAATCTCACAGACAACCCCTGGTTAGGTACAGTCTATCGGGTTTTTTTGAGACTCTGTCTCAAAAGAAAAAAGATAAAAGAAAAAATAAACATGTTTATCTATATTTGCTAGATAATTTCTTTCCTTTTTTTTTTTATTTGGAGACAGAGTCTCGCTCTGGCTGGAGTGCAGTGCAGTGGTGCGATCTGGCTCACTGCAAGCTCCGCCTCCCAGGTTCACGCCATTCTCCTGCCTTAGCCTCCTGAGTAACTGGGACTACAGGTGCCCACCACCACTCCTGGCTAATTTTTTTTTTTGTATTTTTCAGTACTGATGGCGTTTCACCATGTTAGCCAGGATGGTTTTGATCTCCTGACCTTGTGATCCGCCTGCCTCAGCCTTCCAAAGTGCTGAGATTACAGGCATGAGCCACTGCGCCTGCCTGATAATTTCTTTTCCTGAGCCGTATGAAAGTAAATTGCAGGCTGGGCATGGTGGCTCACGCCTACAATTCCAGTGCTTTGGGAGGCTGAGGTGTGTGGATCACCTGAGGTCAGGAATTCAAGACCGGCCTGGCCAACATGGTAAAACCCCATCTCTACTGAAAATCCAAAAATTAGTCAGGCGTGGTGGTGGGTGCGTATAGTCCCAGCTACTCAGGAGGCTGAGGGAGGAGGATCGCCTGCACCCAGGGGATGGAGGTTGCAGTGAGCCAATATTGTGCCCCTACACTCCAGCCTGGGCGATAGAGCGCATTGTATCCCTTCACTGCTAAGTATCTCCGTGGTGTTGCCAGAAACTGGACATTTTCTTACGTAACCACAATGCTTATATCACACTAACAAAATTATCAGTGATTCTCTAATACCATATAATAGCAAGTCTACATTTAAATTTTTATAATTGTCCCCACAATATTTTTTAGTGAATTATAATTCAATCAAGGAACCTGCATTGCATTTAGTTCTTCTGAATCTCTTTTAATGTACAAAAGCCAACCTCTTTCTTTCTTCATACTGCCTAACTTTTTAAGGAGGTAAGGCTAATTGTCTTTATAAGATGCTACATTCCGAGACCGAGTGCGGTGTCTTACGCCTGTAATCCCAGAACTTTGGGAGGCCGAGGCGGGCGGATCACCTGAGGTCGGAAGTTCAATACCAGCCTGACCAACATGGAGAAATCCCACCTCTACTAAAAATACAAAATTAGCTGGGCATGTTGGCGCATGCCTGTAATCCCAGCTACTTGGGAGGCTGAGGCAGGAGAATCACTTGAACCCGGGAGGTGGAGACAGGAGAATCTCTTGAACCCAGGAGTCAGAGGTCACGGTGAGCCAAGATTGCATCATTGCACTCCAGCCTGGGCAACAAGAGTGAAACTCGGTCTCAGGAAGAAAAAAAAAAAAAGATCATACTTTCTGGATTCATTTGTTTACTTGTGGTGTTTTGCATAGTCTGTCCCTAAAATTTCCTGGAAACTGGTTATTAGATCTAAAGCCTTGATAGGATTGCATAATACAATTTTGGCAAGAGTATTCACACATGATAAAATGCATAAATAAATGTTTACTAAATGAGTCTGGGGCCAGGTGCCTTGGCTCAAGCCTGTAATCCCAGCACTTTGGGAGGCTGAAGTGGGTGGATCCCCTGAGGTCAGGAGTTCAAGATCAGCCTGGCCAACATGACAAAATCCCATCTCTACTAAAAATACAAAAATTAGCCAGGCATGGTGGTGGGTACCTGTAATTTCAAGTATTCATGAGGATAATTGCTTGAACCTGAGAGGCTGAGGTTATCGTGAGCTGAGATCGAGCTGATAATCTGTCTCATAAATAAATAAATAAAGATGAATGAATCTTGGACTGGCCCAGATGGGCAATCCTTATATTCACGTTTGTAAATTAGGTCTGAGCTGGGGTATGGCAGGGAATAAAAACAGTGTTGACTCAGATTAGAAAACTATTTCTTTTTTTTTTTGACGGAGTCTCGCTCTGTTGCCCAGGCTGGAGTGCAGTGGCTGGATCTCAGCTCACTGCAAGCTCCGCCTCCCAGGTTTACACCATTCTCCTGCCTCAGTCTCCCGAGTAGCTGGGACTACAGGCGCCCGCCACCTCGCCCGGCTAGTTTTTTGTATAGAAAACTGTTTCTTTCTCCCTTCAAGGCTAAGACCCATCTTGAGCCGGTTTTTTTTTTTTTTTTTTTCAAGTCTCAAACCAGCCTGTTGCTCAGACTGGAGCAGTGTGGCATGATCTCGGCTCACTGCAACCTCCACCTCCAGGGTTACAGCAATTCTCCTGCCTCAGCCTCCTGAGTAAACTGGGACTACAGGTATACGCCACCATGCCCAGCTAATTTTTGTATTTTTAGCAGAAATGGGTTTCAGCATGTTGGCCAGGCTGGTCTTGAACTCCCGACCTTGAGTGATCTGCCTGCCTCGGCCTCCCAAACTGTTGGGATTATAGGTGTAAGCCGTCGCGCCTGGCCTCATCTTGAGCCATTTTATCTTTACCCATTTTCTTTCTCTGTTTGCTTTTTTTCCAGGATCCCAGCTGGCTACTGCTTTGTAGAATTCGCAGATTTGGCCACTGCTGAGAAGTGTTTGCATAAAATTAATGGGAAACCCCTTCCAGGAGCCACACCCGTAAGAACATTTAGATAATGATGATGTTGCCATTATTATTGTCATTGCTTACTACCATCTATTGAATCTCTACTGTATACTTTTTTTTTTTTTTTTTTTTTTTTTGAGACGGAGTCTCGCTCTGTCGCCCAGGCTGGAGTGCAGTGGCCGGATCTCAGCTCACTGCAAGCTCCGCCTCCCGGGTTCACGCCATTCTCCTGCCTCAGCCTCCCGAGTAGCTGAGACTACAGGCGCCCGCCACCTCGCCCGGCTAGTTTTTTGTAATTTTTAGTAGAGACGGGGTTTCACCGTGTTAGCCAGGATGGTCTCGAACTCCTGACCTTGTGATCCGCCCATCTCGGCCTCCCAAAGTGCCGGGATTACAGGCTTGAGCCACTGCGCCCGGCCTTTACTACTGTATACTTTTTTTATTTAATCCTATAACAACCCTGTACAGTAGGCATTGTTATCTTTATAGGCCCAGGAAACTGAAGCTCAGGGAATTGAAATAACTTGCCCAAGGCAACACAGGTAGTAAATGGCAGAGCCAGGATTCAGACTGAAGATTGGTTGCCTCCCAAATCCATGCCTTTCCATTCTGCATCGCTGCCTCCCATAACAGAAGACTTGAAACTATAGACCTCTTGCCTGATTGAGAAACTAGGATAGGCTGGCAGCAGCAAGGACTCATTTCAAGAGAGTTGCATTCTGCTCTTCCCACAGTTACTTAGCTTACAGCTGTACCAGCTGGCACACCTGGGCTCATAGAACCATGGAGCTGGCAGTGCCCTTAGCGGTCATCCGTGCAACCCCCTCATTTTATACAGGAGAAAAAGCTGAGGCTTAGAGAGGGGGAGATGTTTTGGCCAAGGTAATTTATTTCAGTTTTTTTCAAATATTGTTCAACTCTTGAAACACCTTTCTCTGTTTTAGTTTCTTTGTTTTTAAACTTCCAGGCGAAACGTTTTAAACTGAACTATGCCACTTATGGGAAACAACCAGATAACAGGTAGGTACAAAGTCATGTCTAGACAGACATAAGATGTGTCACTGTGCCCATCACTGCCATATAGGGGGAGGGGAGCCGGTTTGGCTGCACTTGGTCCCCTCCTGAAGGACAACGCCCTTCTCCCTTCCTCGCTGGCGGACCTTCCTGGCGTGCTTCATGCAAGGCCCTGGCTTTTCTGTATTTGGTCCCTACCCCTGGCTTCCCACCCTGCTACTCCTCACAGTATTGAAGTTTTATTCAATAAGAATTGCCCTGTTAACCAGGTTCAGTGGCTTATACCTGTAATCCCAGCACTTTGGGAGGCCAAAACAGGCTGATTGCCTGAGCCTGGGAGTTCAAGAATAGCCTGGGCAATGTGGCAAAACCCCGCCCCTACAAGAAAATACAAATATTAGCTGAGCATGGTGGCATGCACCTGTAGTCCCAGCTACTCAGAAGGCTGAGGCAGGAGGATCACCTGAGCCCAGAGAGGGCTACAATGATCAAGGCTACCATGAGCCATGATCGTGCCACTGCACTCCAGCCTGGGCAACAGAGTGAGAACCTGTCTCAAAAAATAAACCCAATGAATTGACCTGTTATAGCAACATAAATTGATTGGAATTTCAGGTTGCCATTTGAAAGCATTAAAACTGTACCAAAAGCTTAAAAACCATTTAGATGCATTAACCCAATAAAATAATTCAACTTTTCCGGATTTATTCATGGATGTGTGCAAAGATTAGCCTCAGATGTGTTCATTGAAGTATTGCGTGTAATGACTAAAGTTGGGGAAAACCCAAATAACCTAATAGTAGGGAAGTGATTAAATTATGGTCATTAGTTAGGATGCTATATATCCACTAACAAGTCATGTTGGAGTATACTAACATGTCAAGATGTTGGCGATATGTTGAAAGTGAAAAAAA
>NC_045434.1:193948664-193987353 GCF_002776525.5 Piliocolobus tephrosceles | reverse complement strand
GTATTCTTTTTTTTTTTTTTTTTTGAGATGGAGTCTCACTCTGTTGCCCAGGCTGGAGTGCAGTGGCACAATCTTGGCTCACTGCAACCTCTGCCGCCCAGGTTCAAGCAATTCTCCTGCCTCAGCCTCTCCAGTAGCTGGGATTACAGGCGCCTGCCACTGCGCCCAGCTAATTTTTGTATTTTTAGTAGAGACAGGGTTTCACCATCTTGGCCAGGCTGATTTTGAACTCCTGACCTTGTGATCCACCTGCCTCGGTCTCCCAAAGTGCTGGGATTATAGGCATGAGCTGCCGCGCCCGGCCTTGTGTATTCTTACTGTATAAGGAATATGTATCATACTTGAAATAAGATAATAACAAAGGTCAGCTGGACGCAGTGGCTGCACTCACATAATACTTGAAGTCAGACAAGTTCTGTGGAGTGGGTGAGGGATTTGGGGCAGGGACTATTTCTTTTTTTTTTTTTTTTTTTTGAGATGGAGTCTCGCTCTGTCGCCCAGGCTGGAGTGCAGTGGCCGGATCTCAGCTCACTGCAAGCTCCGCCTCCCGGGTTTACGCCATTCTCCTGCCTCAGCCTCCCGAGTGGCTGGGACTACAGGCGCCTGCCACCTCGCCCGGCTAGTTTTTTGTATTTTTTTAGTAGAGACCGGGTTTCACCGTGTTAGCCAGGATGGTCTCGATCTCCTGACCTCGTGATCCGCCCGTCTCGGCCTCCCAAAGTGCTGGGATTACAGGCTTGAGCCACCGCGCCCGGCCGGGGCAGGGACTGTTTCTTTAACTCTTCTGCCAGAACTGCTCTAATGAAACAAAGTAGGGCCTGGTTCAGTAGACCTATCAAATGTGTTCCTTAAGGGGCCTGGGAGAGGTTTACCTGGAATATGCAAAAGAGCTCTTCAGAGCAGAGGTTTTGGTCTTTGCCTCTGAATCTTCTTGTTCTCTCTCCTCAGCCCTGAGTATTCTCTCTTTGTGGGGGACCTGACCCCAGACGTGGATGATGGCATGCTGTATGAATTCTTCGTCAAAGTCTACCCCTCCTGTCGGGGAGGCAAGGTGGTTTTGGACCAGACAGGCGTGTCTAAGTAAGGCCTTACCTGTTACTGATGCTTAACTGTGTTAGTTTCAGCATTTCTCTCCTGAGTGGAGATGTTTTAGAAAGGCCATGCAGCACGGCGGTTAAGACCACAAGCTTTGGAGCCAAACTGCCTGGTTCGAATCCCAGTTCCAATACTGGTGAGGGAGAATGCCAGTATGGTAGAATTGAGGCTCCCTGACCCTTACAGTCCCATCTGTAAAATGGAACTGATTAATAATAGCTGCTGGTAGGGTTGATGTAAGGATTAAAGGATATAATATAAGTAAGTCAACATTTGAAATGCTTTATAGGTGTTTGCTGTTTTGCTTGTTATTGTTACTGAGCCTTTCAGTGTAGTTAGAAGTGTTCCACTTCAGGCCGGGCGTGGTGGCTCATGCCTGTAATCCTAACACTTTGAGAGGCTGAGGTGGGCGGATTGCATGAGCTTAGGAGTTTGAGACCAACCCGGGCAACACGGTGAAACGCTGTCTCTATTAAAATACAAAAAATTCCATCCTGGCTAACACGGTGAAACCTCGTCTCTACCAAAAATACAAAAACTAGCCGGGCGAGGTGGCGGGCGCCTGTAGTCCCAGCTACTCGGGAGGCTGAGGCAGGAGAATGGCGAATGGCGTGAACCCGGGAGGCGGAGCTTGCAGTGAGCTGAGATCCGGCCACTGCACTCCAGCCAGGGCGACGAGATTCCGCCTCAAAAAAAAAAAAAATACAAAAAATTAGCCAGGTGTAGCGGTGTGTGCCTGTAGTCCCAGCTAGTTGGGAGGCTGAGGTAGGATAATTGCTTGAACCTGAAAGGCAGAGGTTACAATGAGCCAAGATGATGCCTCTGCACTCCAGCCTGGGAAACATGAGCAAAACTCCATCTCAAAAAAAAAAAAAAGAAAATGCTCAGCACAGTGCTAGTACAATAAATATGTATTAAATGTTAGCTTGCATTAATTTATCCCCCTGCTAGAATTAGAGCTCAGGAGAGCAGGAACGTTGTCTTTCTGTGACTGCTGCATCCTGTGTCTAGCGCAGTGCCTGGCATAGAGGGCAGACTGTAAATATTTGCTGAATTTTCTTCTATTAGCTACTTTCCAGCAGGGTGTCAGGGAATCCTGTTTGGGAATGTTCCCCAGGGGTGAAGGTGTCAAGGAGGATGGTGAACTGAATGTGGGAGTTCCTGTAGATCTTAGAATCGTCTGTACTTGAATCTTGACACTATGTGGACACCCGTTGATGGGACTCTCCTTTCTTCCTCTAGTTTAATGGACTCTCTCCTCAGCCTCTTTTCCTTTCTACATTCCTGCCCACCTTCTTATCTTTACTTCTTTTTCATGTGTCCATTCTTAGACTTTCATCACATTTGTGATCTAAATTGTTTATTTTTTTCATGCAGGGGTTATGGTTTTGTGAAATTCACAGATGAACTGGAGCAGAAGCGAGCCCTGACGGAGTGCCAGGGAGCAGTGGGACTGGGGTCTAAGCCTGTGCGGCTGAGCGTGGCAATCCCTAAAGCGTGAGTCCTGCAGGGAAGGTAGAGAGACTCTAGACTCCCCGCCAGACACTCCTCTTTTGTTTGCTGAGAATCAAGGCATCCATACGCTGGATGGGAGGCTGAAGGGGGATTCAATTCAAGTCACAAGTACTGAATGCCTGCTGTTTGCCGGGCCGTGGGTGCTGGAGTTGAACTAGCCCCACTCCTGCAGAAACTTATAGTTGGGGATAGAGTATGATTTGGAAAGGCTGATGCATTCAGACATACTGGTGACAGCATTGCAAAAGCTGTTTGGCTGTCCATGCCTGATGTCCTTGCTCTTTGCCCAGTAGTCCCACTGTTGGGAACTTATTCATAGAATTAATAATATTTGAGCAAAGGGAAAAAAATCACTTCCAGTTTTAGCCTTATTTATATTAATGAAACTGCAACCCTCTTGTGAGTGTTCCATGCTGTGGGAATGGATAAGAATTAGTATTCCAGACACTCGGCCAGGCGCAGTGGCTCACGCCTGTAACCCCAGCACTTTGGGAGGCTGAGGTGGGCAGATCACCTGAGGTCAGGAGTTCGAGACCAGCCTGGCCAACATGGCAAAACCTCATCTCTACTAAACATACAAAAATTAGCCGGGCATGGTGGTGCAAGCCTGTAGTCCCAACGATTCAGGAGGCTGAGGCAGGAGAATCGCTTGAACCTGGGTGGCGGAGGTTGCAGTGAGCCGAGATGGCGTCAATGCACTCTAGCCTGGGCGATAGAGCAAGACTCCATCTCAAATAAAAAAGAAGAATATTCCAGACACTCTATAGAACATTATATACTTCACTTTTATACCTGTCATGCTAGGTAGAAAATCTTTTTCCCTTACAACTCCGAACTTTTCTCTGAGTAGGATTTTTTGTTTGTTTGTTTTTTCCCTGAGACAGGGCCTCAAAGTCACCCAGGCTGGAGATCATGGCTCACTGCAGCCTCGACCTCCCCAGGCTCAGGTGATCCTCCCATCTCAGCCCTCTGATTATCTAGTACTACAGGTGCACACCACCATGCTTGGCAAATTTTTGCATTTTTTGTAGAGATAGGGTCTTGCTTTGTTGCCCAGGCTGGTCTCAAATTCCTGGGCTCAAGTAATCTGCCCACCTTGGTCTCTCAAAGTATTGGGATTGCAGGTGTAAGCCACTGTGCCCAGCCAGATCTTTTATCCTTTAGCCAAATTAATGATTCTCAGCTGCAGTGATTTTGCCTCCCAGGGGACATTTGACAACATCTGGAGACATTTTTGGTTATCACAAATGGCACCTAGTGGGTATCGGCCAAGGATGCTGTTAAACATCCTGCAATTCATAGGACAGCCTCCCACCCCTCCATGTCAGTAGATCCAGGGCTGAGAAACGCTGAACCAAACTCTACCCTAAGAGTAGTTGAATTAGCTGGGCGTGGTGGCTCACGCCTGTAATCCCAGCACTTTGGGAGGCCAAGGTGGGTGGATCATGAGGTCAGGAGATCGAGATCATCCTGGCTAACACAGTGAAACCCCATCTCTACTAAAATTCAAAAAATTAGCTGGGTGTGGTGGCGGGCACCTGTAGTCCCAGCTACCCGCCCACCCGAGCCTCCCAAAGTGCTGGGAATACAGGCGTGAGCCACTGTGTGCAGCCAAATGGCCATTTTTTTTAATAGCAATGATTTAGGGGTTCTTTATGGTTTAACTGTGTTTAATACATTGAAGATCAGGCTTAGTGACTTCCCCCAAAAATGTTATTTGTTGTAAATTACTATATAAAAACATTAAATTAGCTGTGCTTGGTGTGCTCCTGTAGTCCCAGCTGCTCTGGTGGCTGAAGTGGGAGAATTGATTGAGCCTAGGAGTTGAAGGTTACAGTGAGCTATGATCACTCCACTGCACTCCAGCCCAAGCAACAGAGTGAGACCCTGTCTCTTAAAAAACAAAATAAAAGGCCGGGTGTGGTGGCTCACACCTGTAATCCAGCACTTTGGGAGGCTGAGGCGGGCGGATCATGAGGTCAGGAGATTGAGACCATCCTGGCTAACGTGGTGAAACCCCATCTCTACTAAAAATACACACAAAAAAATTATCCGGGCGTGGTGGTGGGCTCCTGTAGTCCCAGCTGCTCAGGAGGCTGAGGCAGGAGAATGGTGTGAACCCAGGAGGAGGAGCTTGCAGTGAACCGAGATCACTCCACTGCACTCTAGCCTGGGCGACAGAGTGACACTCTGTCTCAAAAATAAATAAATAAATAATAAAAATAAAAGGAGGAGCGCCGTTGCTCACGCCTGTAATCCCAGCACTTTGGGAGGCTGACTTGGGTGGATCACTTGAGGCCAGGAGTTCAAGACCACCCTGACCAACATGGTGAAACACCATCTCTACTAAAAGTACAAAAATTAGCTGGGCCTCCCGGGATCAAGCGATTCTCCTGCCTTAGCCTTCCAAGTGTCTGGGATTACAGGTGTGAGCTACCACATCTGTCCATCATTTCTTTTCTTTTCTTTTTTTTTTTGAAACAGTTTTACTTTTATTGCGTAGACTGGAGTCCAATGGCGCAGTCTAGGCTCAGTGCAACAACCTCCGTCTCCCAGGTTCAAGCGATTCTCCTGCCTCAGCCTCACAGGTAGCTGGGATTACAGGCGTGCCACCACACCCAGCTAATTTTTTGTATTTTTAGTAGAGATGGGGTTTCACCATGTTGTCCAGGCTGGTCTTGAACTCCTGACCTCAGGTGATCCACCTGCCTCCTCCTTCCAAAGTGTTGGGATTACAGGCATGAGCCACCACGCCCAGCCCTTTTTTTTTTTTAAGCAGGATATCCTTTTGCCAGTCCTGACAGAGTTTGGTAAGAGAGACAAACCTATCCATTAAAATCTCCTGTATTACAAGTATGGTCCCTGGAGCCATACTCTCATATTAGCTGTGTGACTTTGGACGAATTACTTAACCTCTCTATTCCTCAGTTTCCTTATCTGTAAAATAGGAATATTGATACACTTATTGCATATGGTTGTTTTCAGGATTAAAAGTGTTAATTGGTGGCCAGCCTCCCAGCACTTTGGGAGGCTGAGTAGGACAGATCACGAGGTCAGGAGATCGAGACCAGCCTGGCTAACATGGCAAAACCCTGTCTCTACTAAAAATATAGAAAATTAGCCAGGCATGGTGGCACACACCTGTAATCCCAGCTACTCAGGAGGCTGAGGCAGGAGAATCGCTTGAACACGGGAAGCAGAGGTTGCAGTGAGCCGAGATCACGCGACTGCACTCCAGCCTGGGCGACAGAGCAAGACTCCGTCTCAAAAAAAAAAAAAAAAGTTGGCCAGGTGCGGTGGCTCAAGCCTGTAATCCCAGCACTTTGGGAGGCCGAGACGGGCGGATCACGAGTTCAGGAGATTGAGACCATCCTGGCTAACACGGTGAAACCCCGTTTCTACTAAAAAATACAAAAAAAAAAAAACTAGCTGGGCAAGGTGGCAGGCACCTGTAGTCCCAGCTACTCGGGAGGCTGAGGTAGGAGAATGGCGTGAACCTGGGAGGCGGAGCTTGCAGTGAGCTGAGATCCGGCCACAGCACTCCAGCCTGGGCGACAGAGCGAGACTCCGTCTCAAAAAAAAAAAAAAAAAAAGGGTTCAGTCAGTATAAAGCACTTAAAATAGTCTCTGGCCACATAGGCAGTGTTATGGAAATGTTTGCTTACGTTTATTTTTGTTTCTGTCTTCATTTAAGGAGCCGTGTAAAGCCAGTGGAATATAGTCAGATGTACAGTTACAGCTACAACCAGTATTATCAGCAGTACCAGAACTACTATGCTCAGTGGGGCTATGACCAGAACACAGGCAGCTACAGCTACAGTTACCCCCAGTATGGCTATACCCAGAGCACCATGCAGGTAACCATGATTTGACAAGACTGGTCCCCTTGGGTTGTGTTTCTCCTCTAGAAACAGGTGATTCTCTCAGATGGGATTGGTAAGGACAGGACACGGGCTTGGGCTTCAGAAAAATAGGGAAAGTGAAGCAGTCCAGTTCCTCTTGTTAAAATAAGCCATTGTGGGTCGGGCATGGTGGCTTACACCTGTAATCCTAGTAGCACTTTGAGAGGCCGAGGCAGGTGGATCACCTGAGGTCAGGAGTTCAAAACCAGCCTGGCCAACATGGTGACACCCTGTCTCTACCAAAAATACAAAAATGAGCTGAGCATAGTGGCAGGCGCCCATAATCCCAGCTACTCAGGAGGCGGAGGCAGGAGAATCATTTGCCACTGGGATGCAGATGTTGCAGTCAGCCAAGATCACACCACTGCACTCCAGTCTGGGCGACAGAGCTAGACTCCACCTCAAAAAAATAAAAATAAAATAAAATAAATAAGCTATTGTGGTCCTGGACCAGGATTTCACCATCCCCCTAACCCACATCTCTGGTCTCTTGCAGACATATGAAGAAGTTGGAGATGATGCATTGGAAGGTAAGGGTTCATGCGTTCCTTACTCTGTCAGCCATTATCAGGTGACTGCTCTGGCTGGCACTGTGCTCTCAGCTAGAGGGAAGACAAGATAAATTCTGCTCTGGAAGAACTTACATTCTGGTTAGAGAGCCAGATGAATATGTAATTATGGTAAGATGTGTCGAGTGTTACCTAGAGGTGTGAGTGTAGATCCCAGAGAGCCTGGGACAGGCAGCTCCAGGAGAGCCCATCACCCCCTTGACATGTGGCATTCTATCCTGGTAGTATGTGGGCCTCTAACGATAATATTGTTACCTTTTTTTTTTTTTTCTTTTTTTTGAGACGGAGTTTCACTCTTGTTGCCCAGGCTGGAGTGCAATGGCACGATCTCAGCCCACCGCAACCTCCACCTCCCAGGTTCAAGCGATTCTCCTGCCTCAGCCTTCCAAGTAGCTGGGATTACAGGCATGCGCCACCACGCCTGGCTAATTTTTTTGTAGTTTTAGTAGAGATGGAGTTTCTCCATGTTGGCTTGGCTGGTCTCAAACTCTCTACCTCAGGTGATCCACCCATCTCAGCCTCCCAAAGTGCTGGGATTGCAGGCGTAAGCCACTGCACCTGGCCGATAATACTATTACCTTTTATTTATTTGACTGTTTGTAAAACTCTTTTTTTCTTTTATTTTTTTTTTCTGTTTTTCAGTATATTTTAAATGACATATTTTCCTGATTTTTAAGTCATAGTTAGCATGGAAAATTTGGAAAATATAGTAAAATATAATGAAATTGAAAATCTCCTCATATCCTGCAACATAGTAATAGCCATTATTAATTTTTTCTTTCTTTATTTTTTTTTAAGTCAGAGTCTTGCTCTGTCACCCAGGCTGGAGTGCAGTGGCGCGATCTCGTCTCACTGCAACCTCCGCCTCCTGGGTTCAGGTGATTCTCCTGCCTCAGCCTTCCAAGGAGCTGGGATTTCAGCCATATGCCACCATGCCCAGATAATTTTTGTATTCTTAGTAGAGACAGGGTTTCACCATCTTGGCTAGGCTGGTCTCAAACTCTTGACCTTGTGATCTGCCTGCCTCGGCCTCCCAAAGTGCTGGGATTACAGGCGTGAGCCACTGCCCCCAGCCCATTATTAATTTTTTTTTTTTTTTTTTGAATTGGGGTCTTCGCACTGTCACCCAGGCCAGTCTTCGCACTGTTACCCGGCGTGTAGTGGCACAATCTCGGCTCACTGCAAGCTCCGCCTCCTGGGTTCACACCATTCTCCTGCCTCAGCCTCCCAAGTAGCTGGGACTACAGGTGCCCGCCACCATGCCCAGATAATTTTTTTTATTTTTAGTAGAGACGGGGTTTCACTGTGTTAAGCCAGGACGGTCTCGAACTCCTGACCTTGTGATCCACCCATCTCGGCCTCCCAAAGTGTTGGGATTACAGGCATTAGCCACTGCACCCAGCCCTATTAATTTTTTAATTAAAAATATTTAGGCCCAGGCCGGGTGCAATGGCTCACACCTGTAATCCCAGCACTTTGGGAGGCCGAGGTGGGCAGATCACGAGGTCAGGAGACTGAGACCATCCTATCTAACCCTAAACGTCTCTACTAAAAATAAAAAAAATTAACCAGGCATGGTCGTGGGCGCCTGTAGTCCCAGCTACTTGGGAGGCTGAGGCAGGAGAATGGCGTGAATCCGGGAGGTGGAGCTTACAGTGAGCCCAGATCGCACCACTGCACTCCAGCCTGGGTGACAGAGTGAGACTCTATCTCAGAAAAAAATTTAGGCCTTTTGCGGTGGCTCACACCTGTAATCCCAGCACTTTGGGAGGTCAAGGAGGGTGGATCATGAGGTCAAGAGATCGAGATCATCCTGGCCAACATGGTGAAACCCCATCTCTACTAAAAATACAAAAATTGCCAGGCACGGTGGCTCACCCCTGTACTCCCAGCACTTTGGGAAGCTGCGGCAGGTGGATCACCTAAGGTCAGGAGTTCTAGACCAGCCTGGCCAACATGGTGAAATTCTGTCTGTACTAAAAGTACAAAAATTAGCCAGCCGTGCCGGGCGCGGTGGCTCAAGTCTGTAATCCCAGCACTTTGGGAGGCCGAGACGGGCGGATCACGAGGTCAGGAGATCGAGACCATCCTGGCTAACACGGTGAAACCCCGTCTCTACTAAAAAAAAATACAAAAAACTAGCTGGGTGAGGTGGCGGGCGCCTGTAGTCCCAGCTACTCGGGAGGCTGAGGCAGGAGAATGGCGTAAACCCGGGAGGCGGAGCTTGCAGTGAGCTGAGATCTGGCCACTGCGCTCTAGCCTGGGGGACAGAACGAGACTCTGTCTCAAAAAAAAAAAAGAAAAAAAAAAAATTAGCCAGCCATGGTGTTGCGCACCTATAATCCCAGCTCCTCGGGAGGCTGAGGCAGGAGAATTGCTTGAACCCGTGAGGTGGAAGTTGCAGTGAGTCGAGATCCTACCACTGTACTCCAGCCTAGGTGATAGAGCAAGACTCCGTCTCAAAAACAAAAAATACATATATATATACAGAAATTACCTGGGCGTGGTGGTGCATGCACAGCTATAGTCCCAGCTACTCAGGAGGCTGAGGCGGGAGAATTGCTTGAACCCAGGAGGCGGAGGTTGCAGTGAGCTGAGATGGTGTTACTGCACTCCAGCCTGGTGACAGAGCGAGACTCCATCTCTACAAAAAAAAAAAATTTATTGGGCCAAGTACAGTGGCTCATGCCTATAATTCCGGCACTTTGGGAAGTTGAAGTGGGCAAATTACCTGAAATCAGGAGTTTGAGACCACCCTGGCTAACACTGTGAAACCCAGTCTCTATTAAGAATACAAAATTAAGGCCGGGCGCGGTGGCTCAAGCCTGTAATCCCAGCACTTTGGGAGGCCGAGACGGGCGGATCACGAGGTCAGGAGATCGAGACCATCCTGGCTAACACGGTGAAACCCCGTCTCTAATAAAAATACAAAAACTAGCTGGGCGAGGTGGCGGGCGCCTGTAGTCTCAGCTACTCGGGAGGCTGAGGCAGGAGAATGGCGTAAACCCGGGAGGCGGAGCTTGCAGTGAGCTGAGATCCGGCCACTGCACTCCAGTCCGGGCGACACAGCAAGACTCCGCCTCAAAAAAAAAAAAAAAAAAAAAAGAATACAAAATTAGCCAGGCATGGCCGGGCAATGTGGCTCATGCCTGTAATTCCACCGTTTTGGGAGGCCAAGGCGGGTGGATCACAAGGTCAGGAGATTGTGACCATCCTGGCTAACACAGTGAAACCCCATCTCTCCTAAAAATACATAAAATTAGCCTGGCATGATGGCGGGTGCCTATAGTCCCAGCTACTCAGGAGGCTGAGGCAGGAGAATGGCATGAACCTGGGAGGCTGAGCTTGCTTTGAGCAGAGATTGTGCCACTGCACTCCAGCCTGGGCAACAAAGTGAGACTCTGTCTGAAAAAAAAAAAAATTAGCCAGGCATGGTGGCTTATGCCTATAATTCCAGCTCCTTGGGAGGATGAGGCAGGAGACTCGCTTGAAACCAGGAGGTGGGGGTTTCGGTGAGCCACAAATGCTCCATTGCACTCCAGCCTGGGTGACAAGAGTGAAACTCTTATCTCAAAAAAAAAAAAAAAAATTGTTTACTGGCTAGGCACAGTGGCTAAAGCCTGTAAGGTCTTTGGAATGCCAAAGTGGGTCGGAGGATGGCTTAAGCCTAGAACTTTGAGACCAGCCTGGGCAACATAGCGAGACCCCATCTCTTTTTTGGGGGGAGACAGAGTCTTGTTCTATCACCCAGGCTGGAGTACAGTGGTACAGTCTCCAATCTCAGCTCACTGCAACCTCCGCCTCCCAGGTTGAAGTGATTCTCCTGCCTCAGTCTCCTGAGTAGCTGGGATTACAGGCATGCACCACCACGCCTGTCTAATTTTTGTATTTTTAGTAGAGATGGGGTTTCAACATGTTGGCCAGGCTGGTCTTGAACTCCTGACCTCAGGTGATCCTCCTGCCTCCCAAATTGCTTTGATTACAGGCATGAGCCACCTGCCCAGCCAAGTATTTATAATTTTCACTGAGTTTCACAGAAGAAAAAGGAAAGTAAAACTGAAAGCCAAGCATGGTGGCACACGCCTGTGTTCCAGCTACTTGGGGGAGGCTGAGGCAGGAGGATTGCTTGAGCCCAGGAGGTTGAGGCTTCAGTGAGCTGTGATTACAGTTGTGCCCCACCATGCCTGGCTATTTTTTTCTATTTTTTTGTAGAGGCAGGGTTTCACCATGTTGCCCAGGCTGGTCTTGAACTCCTGATTTCAAGTGATCTGCCCACCTTGGCCTTCCAAAGTGCTGGGATTATAGGCATGGGCCACTGTGCCTGGTCAGAAGTTTTTTTGAGGTACAAAAAGACTCAAAGTTTGAAATCTATTTTGAGGATTATTCTTCAAGAGAAAGTCATAGGGAAAATGTTTTCTGTCAAGAAAATGTTCGTTAAAGGAAACAGGTCCCTTTTAGGGCGTGAACAAGCTTGTCTAGTTCTAAAGCACTTTCTTGTGTCCTCTCATGTGATGCCAACCGTAGTGACCTTGGGGTGGGCTGGGAAGGACATAGGAGCTCCACTTCACAGATGGGGAACTAGTGGCCTGGAAAGCCCAAGTGATCTGCTGAGGGACAGTCCGGTCTTTTTATACTCAAGTCTCTGGTTGTTTGCCCCTGGGAGACACTGCCTTCTTTCTAGAGATAAGTAGCCTCATTATAATATCCATATATAAGTCCTTAGAATTTTCCAATCTCTTTTTCATCCTTTTTTTTTTCTTTTTCTTGAGATGGAGTCTCGCTGTGTCACCAGGCTGGAGAGTAGTGGCACAATCTCGACCCACTGCAACCTCTGCCTCGCAGGTTCAGGTGATTCCCCTGCCTCATCCTCCTGAATTGCTGGGACTACAGGTGCGTGCCACCATGCCCAGCTAATTTTTGTATTTTTAGTAGAGAAGGGGTTTCACCATGTTGGCCAGGATGGTCTCGATCTTTTGACCTCGTGATCCACCCACCTCTGCTTCCCAGTGCTGGGATTACAGGTGCGAACCATCGTGCCAGACGCTTTTTTTTTTTTTTTTTTTTTTGAGACAGAGTTTTGTCCTTGTTGCCCAGGCTGGAGTGCAATGGCACAATCTCAGCTCGCTGCAATCTCCGCCTCCTGGGTTCAAGAAATTCTCCTGCCTCAGCCTCCCAAGTAGCTGGTATTATAGGCGTGTTCCACCATGCCCAGGTAATTTTGTATTTTTAGTGGAGACAGAGTTTCACCATGTTGGTCAGGCTGATCTTGAACTCCTGACCTCAAGCGATCCACCCGCCTCGGCCTCCCAAAGTGCTGGGATTACAGGCGTGAGCCACCATGCCTGGCCTATATAACCAATGTATTTTATGCCATGCACTGCTACCTCTCAGCTATCAGGATGGATACATGCCATTCCAGTTCCCATTAGACAGAAAATAATACTGAGGCAAAAACAGTTATCAGTAATAGTAGCTAATAGATATTGAGGCTTTATGTGCAAGTCACTGTTCTAAGTACTTTACATATATTAAGTCATTTAATCTTCAGAACAATCTAGAAGTAAATACCACAGTTATCCTGGTCTTGTAGACTAGAAAGCTGACATAAAGAAGTTAGTTCTTACTCAAGATCAACGTAGCTTTGGGAATCTGAGGCGGGAAGATCTCTTGAGCCCCAGAGTTCGAGACCAGCCTGGGCAACACAGTGAGACCCCCCATCTCTACAAAAAGTACAAAAAATTACCTGGCATGGTAGCACACACCTGTAGTCCCAGCTATTCAGGAGGCTGAGGTGGCAGGATCCCTTGAGCCCCAGGAGTTGAGAGGTTGAGACTGCAGTGAGCAGTGTTTACAAGGCTGCACATGCCTGGCCGACAGAGCAACCCTGCATCCCCCCAAAAATACAAAAACAAAAAGCTCAATATAGTTGCACAGTGCAACATAGCAGCAGGAGGTGGAGGGGCGCTTAGAATCCCTGCAGTCCACTCTCTCCCTGGACTTTATGCTCTACCACTGCATTATTAAAGACTCCCATTGAACCTAGTAACTGCCCGGTCAGGAGGGTACAGACTGGATTGTTACCCTTCTTCATCTACCCCTTGGCTTCAGTAGGCTGTCTTCCAGGCTCTGTCTTCAGAGTGAGGCAGAATGCTTTATTGTTTGTGTACCCATCGACTTGAGCCACACACAAATGCCTGCCCTTGACTAAGCCCTTCACTGATCTGTTCCCATAAGCTGTTACCTGCACCAGGCAGGACATGGTCTGCCTTTTTACAGTTGCTGTCTGGAGCCTCTATAAATGCTTGGAGCTTAAATCTTACAATTTTTTTTTTTTTGAGACGGAGTCTGACTCTTGTTGCCCAGGCTGGAGTGCAGTGGTGCAATGTCAGCTCACTGCAACCTCCACCTCCTGGGTTCAAGCGATTCTTCTGCCTCAGCCTCCCGAGTAGCTGGAATGCACCACCAAGCCCAGCTAATTTTCTATTTCTATTTTTCTAACCCCATAAAGATGGGGTTTCTATGTTGGTCAGGCTGGTCTTGAACTTCCGACCTCAGGTGGTCCGCCCACCTTGGCCTCCCAAAGTGCTGGGATTACAGGCATGAGCCACAGTGCCCAGCTCAACCTCCTAGGTTTAAGTGATCCTCCTGCCTCAGCCTCCCTAGTAGCTGGCACTAGAGACAGAGGTCACCATGCCCAGCTAATGTTTTTTTTTTTTTTTTGAGATGGAGTATTTTTTTTGTTTTTGAGACAGCATCTTGCTCTGTCTCCCAGGCTGGAGTGCAATGGCATGATCTCAGCTCACTGCAACCTCTGCCTCTTGGGTTCAAGCGATTCTCCTGCCTCAGCCTCCCAAGTAGCTGGGACTACAGGTGCCTGCCACCACGCCCAGCTAATTTTTATATTTTTAATAGAGACGGGGTTTCACCATGTTGGCCAGGATGGCCTCGATCTCTTGACCTTGTGATCCGCCTGCCTTGGCCTCCCAAAGTGCTGGGATTACAGGCGTGAGCCATTGTGCCCGGCCGAGATGATGATGCTCTGGACTTAATAACTTTGATCAGACCTTCTAAACCCACATTTGAAGTGAGGAGCAGACCTCTAGAATATTTAGGATACATGACGGCTAGAGACACACGTGTAACTTTTAATAGATGTAGGCTAACAGCTGCCATTTTTCCATCCTCTAAATACGTTATCCTATTTTCATTTTCCCCAGAACCCTGCAAGGCAGTGGTTTCACTTCCTAAAAGAAACTGGCAGGACAGGGCCCTTACCATAGATCAGAGTTCTGGGAGAAGGGAACTGAACCATATCCCTTGCAGCTGTCCCTAGACTTCCCTGACCCCATCCTTGCTTTCTTTCCAGACCCCATGCCACAGCTGGATGTGACTGAGGCCAACAAAGAGTTCATGGAACAGAGTGAGGAGCTGTATGATGCTCTGATGGACTGTCACTGGCAGCCCCTGGACACAGTGTCTTCAGAGATCCCTGCCATGATGTAGCCAGGCCAAAGGACTAGCCAGGCTGCACTATGTGAGGGAGATTAGAGACTCCTTTAAAAAAAAAAAAAAGATGTGAAACCTTTTTGGAAATGATTTGTAAGATTTTAATGACTGTTTCTGGAGATCATGAGTATTTCTACAACACTGCTGCATTCATTTGACCGTTTGAGTTTGAAGACCACGGGAACAACTTTTAAACAAGGTTCAAATTGCTTTCCTTCACAGGAATCCTTTGTCCAGGCAGTGATCCACTCCTGGACACAGGACAGTTTGGGGTTACCCAAAACTGGGATGAGCAGCTTGGGATGATCCACACACTAAAGCCTGGGTTATCGGTTTCTCGGTTATGTAAATCAAGGCTCTCTGGAGTATTTCTAGTACCTGCTGTTCTAACTTTGGAGTCTGGCAGCTAGGTAGGGCACTGTAGCAGGGGCAGAGCACACCCCTAGGAGGTAGGATGTGGTGGGGTGATAGAGCAGGCCAGTTGGCCTAAGAATGCTCACAAGAATGGGTCTCATCTTATTTTCATCTTTTTTTGTATATTCAGCATCTGCATATAGAAGGCCTGGCTGGATCACTTTAGGGTCAATATGGGAGATAAGCAGCTCAGAAAGTTAAGATATGGGAGAAGGCAGCTCCTCCATATGAACTTTGGAGAATGGGGAAGCACCCATACTTGCTGCCCCTCTGGGGCTTATGATAAAAGCTGTATCTGATTCTAGTTTTATGCTAGAGCAATTTGGGGGCTTACTGCTTGAGGTAAAACATTCATCGTAGATCAAAAAAAAAAATCTCCAAAGGGCTGGGCATGGTGGCTCACTTTGGGAGGTGGATTGCTTGAGCTCAGGAAGAGACCAGATTTGTAGAGACCAAAAAAATACAAACACAAATATACTTTTATCAGTCTTTATTAATCTTTAATTGATCTGCACCTAGAGCATGCTGTTGTTTCTACCTAAAATGACAGGGGTCTTGCCTTCTGCTTCCCATAGAGATTCTCCTGCAAAGGAAGTGTAAGCCATTGTGTTAGTAATTCCCAGATTTCCCCCACACCCAGGCATTGTCCTAAGAGCTGGTCTCAGTCCCATATCCGCATTTCTCATCCATGGATGTCCACTCAGATTAGGTTTCATCCTGGACCAGTCATTCTAAATAGTGTGTGCTACATGGAACCCCTTGAAGTCCTACCAAAGAATGCATCATGAGCTCCAGCCACCACTAAACATTTGCGGCTACCAGGCCTTGCGGCCCACGGTGCCCTCTGCTGCCTTCAACTTCCAGCAATATGTGGTCTTGCAGGGTGGGCAAATCATGTTCTAAGCATCTTTGCCCTCTGGTAATGAACAGCTAACAAACAGGGCACACGAGGAAGGCCAAATGTAAATGTTACTAAAATGCCTGTAATCCCAGCACTTTGGTAGGCCAAGGCAGGCAGATCACTGAGGGTCAGGAGTTCAAGACTGCCCTGGGCAACATGGCAAAACCCTGTCTCTACTTAAAATACAAAAATTAGCCGGGCATAGTGGTGCATGCTTATAGTCCCAGCTACTCAGGAGGCTGAGGCACAAGAATCACTTGAACCTGGGAGGTGGAGTTTGCAATGAGCCAAGATTGTGCCACTGCACTCCAGCCTAGGTGACAAAGACCCCGTCTTAAAAAAAAAAAAAAACAGGCCGGGCGCGGTGGCTCAAGCCTGTAATCCCAGCACTTTGGGAGGCCGAGACGGGTGGATCACGAGGTCAGGAGATCGAGACCATCCTGGCTAACACGGTGAAACCCCGTCTCTACTAAAAAAAATACAAAAAACTAGCCGGGCGTGGTGGCGGCGCCTGTGGTCCCAGCTCCTCGGGAGGCTGAGGCAGGAGAATGGCGTGAACCCGGGGGGGCGGAGCTTGCAGTGAGCTGAGATCCGGCCACTGCACTCCAGCCCCGGTGACAGAGCGAGACTCCGTCTCAAAAAAAACAAAAAACAAAAAAAAACTTTGACACAGACCTAAGTAACCTTATAGTTCTATTAGGCTGACTACTTAGGACAGGATCCCCGACAACTGAGCACTACGTGCAGCTACACGCTGACAGAGCTTCGGGTGGTCACTAACTTACCCAACTCCATAGGTCCCTAGTCACGCGAGGGCAGCTTTGCATGTAACGTGAATCTAAAAGAAAACAACACCCTTAATTAAGAGGCAAGAAAGCTATGACAGATCCCTCCCAAATGCTATTACTATACCAACCTCCAGAGCTTCATACACATCCTTCCCTTAGCCTATATTTCATTTTACCATTTCAGAGATCCAACCATCTCTGAACCTGTCTGAAACTAGCCCACGTGCCATATACCAGATTACAACATTCAGGCCAGCTTCACTTTTACTTTTCCTCCTTTTACGACCACCAAGACCGGTGTTCAGATCCGATGGGAAAGGGAACAGGAGGATTAAGCTGTGTCCCACATCAACTTTACCTTAAAGCACAGCTCCAGAAACAAGCTCACCTCCTCAGGATCACACACTGCCAGGAAACTTGGGGGCAACCTGCAGAACAAAAAGCTTAGTGTGAAAGCTAAACTGGCCAGGAGTGGTGGTTCATGCCTGTAATCCCAGCACTTTGGGAGGGGAGGCCAAGGGGGCGAATCACCTGAGGCCAGGAGCTCGAGACCAACCTAGCCAACACGGTGAAACCTATCTATACTAAAAATACAAGAAAATTAGCTGGGTGTGATGGCGGGCACCTGTAATCCCAGATACTCGGAAGGCTGAGGCAGGAGAATCGCTTGAACCCGGGAGGCAGAGGTTGCCGTGAGCTGAGATCATGCCACTGCACTCCAGCCTGGGTGACAGAGCGAGACTCCGCCTCAAAAAAAAACCACACCCATCTACATTGGAAGTTGACACGTGGAAGGCTTCCAGCCCTGGTCCTGAAACATTATAGGAAAGCTGAGTGGCAGCTTGCAGGTATTGTACTGACCTGCGCTGTCAAAGTCTTTCCAGGTTGCTCTTGCATGCAGTTGGAGATCCCATGGCTACCACCAGCCACAGCCCTTGGAAACATGCTGTTCTGTCTCACCAGGGAGCCCCCAGTCAGTCTCCAAAAGAAACCTACCAGGTCCCCTGCATTTCATCACTGATGTGACCCCGGGAGTCCTCGATCACCAGACAGATCACCTCCTGTCATCTCAGAGTCTTCATCTGGACAGCAAAATGAGAACACCTGTCAATAACAATTTTATTGCTCCCATCATTTGGTCCTCAGAACGATACAAATCTGACCAGCCTTTGGTCCGAATACTGATGCTATCAGTTAAGCTGGGTCACATCCCAGCTGGATTTTCCCAGTATGAGAATCTTATGGTGGTTAACTGTACATGCAAACCCCCAACCGTTCTGCTGGTCTGTGGAAACAGGCCCATTTTGATAAAGGTCTCTGGCTACAGCTGAAAGATAGCAAGTATAATGGAACTGTATTTTCCCAAAATGTTGCAGATCAGTTACAACAAACAGAACGGCGACCGTCAAGGAAAACTGTCACTCTGGGCTCCTTTTTGACCACAGCAGCTATGCGGAAGCAGCTGCAGCTTCGATAAGGGCCAAGGGGCAATTCAGATCCCAGGGCAGCCACCTAAAGCCTCACCTGTCCATCATTACTACCTGCGGAAGTGCGCCGGAATCTCTGTTGACTAAGTCAGTCATCCTGTAGGCCCCACCGCCCACGCTGTGCCAATATTTGGTGTGCTTTTTCTCAATCTTGATGGGACCTTTTTATCCGCCTATTACAGATAAGAGGTTTAGACCGATTAAGTTACTTGCTGAAGGTCGCTTAGTCACTTAGCGAGGCTGAAAGCAACAAGCTGGGATGCACACAAGGGTCTGAATGCCTAAAACCCGTCCTTCTGAAAACCGTGTCCACGAGGGCGACCTCCAGAGGCCTCGCGCGTAGTCACTAGTCCCAAAATCACCTAGCTGGTAACTGTCATAGATTCAGCTGGAGGCCATCCTGACACCAGCAGGCGGCCTCCCCCAAATTAAGACACTTCAGGCCCAGGGCTTCATCCCCGCATCCCCCAGGAGACCGACCCCAAAACCTCTTCCATAAACCCGGCTGCCTGCCGGCAACACTCACCTGTCAGCCCAGAGCGCAGAGTTGCGCAGGCCGAAGCGAGAGAAGGGCGCGGCCCCCGCGGGATCCGACCCCTCTCAAGACCGAGGGTCCCTTCTGGAGCTCGGACCCACTGGGTAGGAAGGTCCGACTCCTCCGTGCCACGTTCACCACCATATCGAGGCCTTGGGAGAAAGCCCCGGCGAGTGCGGGACTGTAGCAGCAACTAGCGGGGAATGGCTTGCAGTGAGGAAAAAAGAAGCTTAAATATGGCGAGCCCAGGCGGGGAAAAAGGGCGCTGCAGCTCCGTGCAAGAGCTTATATAGGCTGCCCCTCGCGGCCACCCCCGACAGTCGGCCGCGCGCGTGGCGCACAGCTGCCTGGGAATTGTAGTTTGCTCGCCCCGGCGTTGTCAGCGCGTCACCTCCCAAGCCCTACGCGCGTTTCCATCCCCAGCCTGCGAAGCGCGAACCGCCGGAGGCTTTCCTCCGAGCGGGAAGAAGCGCCTTCACCTTTCAGTGCTCGGCACTGGGCCCACGCAGGAAGCCGACCCGCCTTGGCCTCTGGAGTTGTCTCCGGGATATCTTTCAAAGTCTAGAAATGAACCCCGTGTGCTGGGAAAGGGCTCGGGCTCTGCTCAGAGTTCTGTGGGAGTGCGAGCGAGCAGCGCCTGAGTGGGTTTCGGGGAGGGGGTCATACTTCCCGAAAGGCAATTTCTTTATTCAAGGCTTGTCTCTTTCACTAATATATAATTTCACTGAGCGCGTGCTATTTAAACTGTGCCTGGGCCGGGCGCGGTGGCTCACGCCTGTAATCCCAGCACTTTGGGAGGCCGAGACGGGCGGATCACAAGGTCAGCAGATCGAGACCATCCTGGCTAAGACGGTGAAACCCCGTGAAACCCCGTCTCTGCTAAAAATACAAAAAATTAGCCGGGCGCGTTGGCAGGCGCCTGTAGTCCCCGCTACTCAGGAAGCTGAGACAGGAGAATGGCGTGAACCCGGGAGGCAGAGCTTGCAGTGAGCCGAGATCGCGCCACTGCACTCCAGCCTGGGTGATGAGCAAGACTCCATCTCAAAAAAAATAAATAAATAAATAAAAATAAACTGTGTCTGATTATCTGATCTAGTTTTCATAAAAACCCTGTGTATGCTCTGATAAATAAGGAAACTTGGCCGGGCGCGGTGGCTCATGCCTGTAATCCCAGCACTTTGGGAGACCGAGGTGGGCGGATCACAAGGTCGGGAGTTTGAGACCAGCCTGGCTAACATGGTGAAACCCCGTTTCTACTAAAAATACAAAAATTAGCCGGGCGTGATGGTGCGCTCCTGTAATACCAGCTACTCAGGAGGCTGAGGCAGGAGAATCGCTTGAACTTGGGAGGCGGAGGTTGCAGTGAGCAGAGATCATGCCACTGCACTCCAGCCTGGGTGACAGAGCAAGACTCTGTCTCAAAAATAAATAAATAAATACATAAAAATAAGGAAACTTAGGAATGGATCACACAGCTATTGCAAGCAAGGAGAGGACTGGAATTTGGAGCCCACCTCAGGCACCACACATAGGGCAATGTTTTGTCCATGGAATGAATAAGTCTCAGTATGAAAACTTGGTGGTGATTGCCGAGAATTAAACACCCATCCTGTGCCTAATCTATTAATTTTTATTTATTTATTTATTTATTTTTTGAGACAGTCTTGCTCTGTTGCCCAGGCTGGAGTGCAGTGGCGCGATCTCGGCTCACTGCAAGCTCCGCCTCCGGGGTTCATGCCATTCTCCTGCCTCAGCCTCCCAAGTAGCTGGGACTACAGGCGCCCGCCACTATGCCCGGGTAGTTTTTTTTTTGTATTTTTTGTAGAGACGGGGTTTCACCGTGTTAGCCAGGATGGTCTAGATCTCCTGAGCTTGTGATCCGCCCATCTCGGCCTCCCAAAGTGCTGGGATTACAGGAGTGAGTCACCGCGCTCCCCTTAAGTTTTATTCTTACGTACACTTTTTTCTTTGAGACAGGGTCTTGTTCTGTTGCCCAGGCTGGAGTGCAGTGGTCTGATCAAGGCTCATTGCAGCCTCGACCAACTGGGCTCAAGCAATTCTTCCACCCCAGCCTCCCAGGTAGATGGGACTACAGGTACAGGCCAACTTTCCTTGCTTACACTTGAAAAAGTAGGTACTACTTATCAGGTCGTGGGGGCGCATGCCCTGTGGTCCTGGACTCCTCTCTCTAACATCATGTGTCCAAGCCATCAGCAACTCCTGTGTGCTCTACCTTTAAAATGTATCAATAATCTGTTTCTTACCCCTTCCACTGATATTACCCTAATCCTTGACCCAGATGATAGCAATAGTCTCCTATCTCCCAGATCCTGCTGTTGCTCCCGACAGTCTGGTCTCCACATGTCAGCCAGCCTGCTAGAAGTTTTTAATTTTTACGAAGTCTAATATGCCCGTTTTTTCTTTTGTAGTTTATGCTCTAAAAGCTTAATAATTAGGCCGGGCGCGGTGGCTCACACCTGTAATTCCAGCAGGGGGGGGGGGGGGGGGGGGGGGGTGGATGGCCTGAGGTCAGGAGTTCAAGTCCGGCCTAGCCAACATGATGAAAACTCGTCTCTACTGAAAATACAAAAAATAGCTGGGCATGGTGGCGGGCACCTGTAATCCCAGCTACTTGGGAGGCTGGGGCAGGAGAATCATTTGAACCCAGGAAGCGGAAGTTCGAAGTGAGCCAAGATGGAGCCGTTACACTCCAGCCTGGGCGACAAGAGCGAGACACCGTCTCAAAAAAAAAAAAATAAATAAAATTATTAAACTTGGCCGGGCGCAGTGGCTCAAACCTGTAATCCCAGCACTTTGGGAGGCCGAGACGGGCGGATCACGAGGTCAGGAGATCAAGACCATCCTGGCTAACACGGTGAAACCCCGTCTCTACTAAACAATACAAAAAAACTAGCCGGGCGAGGTGGCGGGCACCTGTAGTCCCAGCTACTCGGGAGGCTGAGGCAGGAGAATGGCATAAACCTGGGAGGCGGAGCTTGCAGTGAGCCGAGATCCGACCACTGCACTCCAGCCTGGGTGACAGCGCGAGACTCCGTCTCAAAAAAAAAAAAAATTATTAAACTTTTTTTTTTGAGATGAAATCTTGCTTTGTTGCCCAGGCTTGTGCAGTTTATTATGTGTCAATTATTCCTCAATAAAGCTATCAAAAAACCAGAAGACTACAGGCGCGTGCCATCACGCCCAGCTAATTTTTATATTTTTAGTAGACACGGGTTGTGACCTCCTGATCCACCCACCTCAGCCTCCCAAAGCGCTGGGATTACAGGCCTGAGCCACTGCGCCCGGCCCAACCCAGATCTGTTCTAATGCAAATGCAGAAAACCTTAACTGCTGTGTCACGCGGCTCCTCCAGAACTACCCTGAGGTAGGTATCATGATTTGCCTTATTTAGCAGAAGAGGAAGCAGGAATTAGGGAAGGGAAATAACTTACCCCAGGTTATCCAGTGAATCTGTGGCAGAGGTCAGCTGACATCTGGATTTAACTGCAGTCAGAGGCAGACACATGATCCCAGCCCACAGTAGGAGCAGGGAGAGGGAGGAAGTTCAAGAAGCCAGATGCTGACAGTGCATTGCCCACGTGGGCTGACCGGAAAGTCCTCAGGGAGAGCTGGGGTCAGACTGCATTTCCAGCTGCTTCATGCCTCTCTAGAGTCTCCTTTCTCCTTGACCTCCCGCTTATCCTTGGAGACCCAGCTTCAACATCAGCTGGGATGGTCTTCTCTAACCCTTTGGCTTCCTAAGTCCAGCTCCATCATGGTGTTTGACTGAATAAATGGATGGGTGAATGAACAGCACTTAACCACTTTCATTAATTCATCTAGCTATAAATATTTACTGAGCTTATTATTATTATTTGAGACAGAGTCTCTCTCTGTCACCCAGGCTAGAGTGCAGTGATGCGATCTTGGCTCACTGCAAGCTCCACCTCCCGGGTTCAAGCGATTCTCCTGCCTCAGCCTCCCAAGTAGATAGGATTATAGGCACGTGCCACCATGCCCGGCTAATTTTTGTATTTTTAGTAAAAACAGAGTTTCACCATGTTGGCCAGACTGGTCTTGAACCCCTGACCTGAAGTGATCCACCCGTCTTAGCCTCCAAAAGTGCTGGGATTACAGATGTGAGCCACTGCGCCTTGAGTTTCTACTTTATGCTAAGCACTGAGTTAGGCCCTGCGGATATAATCATCACCCCTGCCCTCAAGGAGCCTGCAGCCTAGGAGAGAGACTGACATTAGAGGTAGTCAGAAATGCATGTGGGCCGGACATGGTGGTTCACACATATAATCCCAGCGCTTTGGGAGATGGAGGCGGGCAGATCACTTGAGGTCAGGAGTTCAAGACCACCTTGGCTAACATGGTGAAACCCTGTCTCTACTAAAAATACAAAAATTAGCTGGGCGTTGTGCCTGTAATCCCAGCTACTTAGGAGGCTGAGTTGGGAGGATGGCTTGGACCCAGGAGGTAGAGGTTGCAGTGAGCCGAGATCCTGCCACTGCACTCTAGCCTGGGCAACAGAGTGAGACTCTGTCTAAAAATAATAAATAAATAAATAAAGACTAGAGAGACTAGAGTTGTCTGGAGCAATTGGACCTCCAGCCTCAGTGCCCTGGGTTTCCAGAAGGCCAGCCTGGAAAGCGTGGAGTAAACTTTGGAGGCTCATGTGCTGCCTCACCCTAGCCCCTCACCCAAACAAAACTCAACCAGTGTCTTAGTGCTCGTGGGACCTGCTTTGTCCCCTTTTGTGGCATCAAATGGGTGATGAAGGATGAGACAAACCTGGATGTGAGTCCCAGCTCTGCTGTGTGATCTGGGACAAGCCGTGCCTCTGAGCCTCAGTCTTCTCAGCGCTAAGAGGGGCACTCCCATGGCCCTATCAAAGGGTTGCTGTCCACAAAACATGAACTGACCTTTGGCCTCATACATGTAGCTGTCAAATCCACAGGCCAACTGCACTCCCTTTAGAATTACAGTTGTCTGTATCTGTCCTGCCTCCTCAACCAGACTGTGCCCAAGTTCCTTCTGGGGCCCTGGGGTCCAACTCAGACAGGCATTGGAGGAAGCCGTGGGTGCTGTTGAATGTTGAACCTGAACATTGAACTAGAGGCCCCAGGCCAGGGCTAATGAGGGCTCCAGGAAAGGGCTTCTGGGTGGAGAGGGAGCACCTACAAACCACTCACTTCCCGAGTGGCCTTCCCGGGTCCAGCAGAGGGGTGGGGGCCAACTAGGGAACCCACGGCGGGCGGGGTGGAGCGGGAAGGGGGTGGGGCTGGAGATGAAGGAATGAGTGAGGCCCCTCCTCACTTCATCTAGCTTAGTCCCTTTATCCTGTGAAGTAGGCGTCATCATTAGCCCTCTTTTACAGAGGAGAGAACTGAGGCTTCGAGAGAGAGAAACTTGGCCAGGAGTTTCCTCTCGGTCCGACCACCTCGGTGCCCCGCCGGGGACGGTGGTTGGGCGCCGGGAGCTGGGGGCGGTGCGCGGCAGGGGCGGGGGCGGAGCGCGGACAAAACGGCCGCGGGCAGCGGGGCGGCTGACGCGGCCATGGAGGGCGAGGGCTGCCGCTACCAATTTCGGATTGCGCTGCTGGGGGACGCGGCGGTGGGCAAGACGTCGCTGCTGAGGAGTTACGTGGCGGGCGCACCTGGCGCCCCGGAGCCCGACCCCGAGCCTGAGCCCACTGTGGGCGCCGAGTGCTACCGCCGCGCGCTGCAGCTGCGGGCCGGGCCGCGGGTCAAGCTGCAGCTCTGGGACACCGCGGGCCACGAGCGCTTCAGGTGCGGGTAGCCGGGGCGCGGGAGGGACTCCTGGTGGGGGGCTTGGTGCCAGTGCGCTCGGCCACGTCAACCCCCGTAGAGGCCAACTTAGAGGTCAAGCGGAGGGCGAGGTCCCTGCCCTTGGTCCCGTCTGGTCCGCTGGGTCCAGACCCTCCCCTGCTCGGAGTCATTTTCCCCCACGAACACTGCGGGGTGGGCCGAGTCCCAGAGCCCAGGAACATCCCTGGTTTTGAGCTCTGGACTCTGGAGAGGTGAGTGATACTGGCCCCGGGTGCTGAGAGCTCAGAACAGAGCGGGAAGTGTCGAGGAGATGTGGAAGGGAGAGAAGTTTGTGTTGACCTTAAAGGATCGGCAGGAGTTTGCCAAGAAGAGAACGGAGAAGCGAAAACCTAGGTCAGGGCAGCACCAGGCCTCCTCCAGGAATGAGGGATTCGAGTTACGCTTGCACCCTAACTGGGAAGCACCCAGACTTTTATTTATTTATTTATTTTGAGACGGAGTCTCGCTCTGTTGCCCAGGCTGGAGTGCAGTGGCGCGATCTGGGCTCTGTGCAAGCTCCGCCTCCCGCGTTCACGCCATTCTCCTGCCTCAGCCTCCTGAGTAGCTAGAACTACAGGTGCCCGTCACCACGCCCAGCTAATTTTTTTGTATTTTTACTAGAGACGGGGTTTCACCGTGTTAGCCAGGATGGTCTCGATTTCCTGACCTCGTGATCCACCCACCTCGGCCTCCCAAAGTGCTGGAATTACTGGCATGAGCCACCGCGCCCAGCCAACTCCCAGACTGTTAGGAGAGACACAGACACTGAGACAGAGAACCACAGGGCTGCGTGAAGTGAGCCCTGCTGGGGTGTGAGGCATTCTGTGGATCCCAGGGGGAGGAGGTCCTGCCTCTGGGGGTGTCATCAGTCTCTCCCAGCTTACCTCTCTGCCTCCTTGCCTCCCCAGGTGCATCACCAGGTCCTTTTACCGGAACGTGGTGGGTGTCCTGCTAGTCTTTGATGTGACAAACAGGAAGTCCTTTGAACACATCCAAGACTGGCACCAGGAGGTCATGGCCACTCAGGGCCCAGACAAGGTCATCTTCCTGCTGGTTGGCCACAAGAGTGACCTGCAGAGCACCCGTTGTGTCTCAGCCCAGGAGGCCGAGGAGCTGGCTGCCTCCCTGGGCATGGCCTTCGTGGAGACCTCGGTTAAAAACAACTGCAATGTGGACCTGGCCTTTGACATTCTCGCAGATGCTATCCAGCAGGCCCTGCAGCAGGGGGACATCAAGCTAGAAGAGGGCTGGGGGGGTGTCCGGCTCATCCACAAGGCCCAAATCCCCAGGTCCCCCAGCAGGAAGCAGCACCCAGGCCCATGCCAGTGTTAACTCTGGGAAAGAAAGGGTTAAAGCAGTCCCAGACTCAGCTCACCTGGTGGGATGGGGAGTGTTAGTATCTCTCTGGAGGACAAATGACAGAAGGATTCATATAAACAGTATCCTGACACAGTCATGCTTCCTGGATTTTGGAGTCGAGGCTTTCTACAGAAAAGAAGGGTCTGATGGCCGGGCGCGGTGGCTCACACCTGTAATCTTAGCATTTTTGGAGGTGCAGGATGGCGGATCACCTGAGGTCAGGAGTTCAAGGCCAGCCTGGCCAATATGGTGAAACCCCATCTCTATTAAAAATACAAAAATTAGCTGGGTATGGTGGCACATGTCTGTAATCCCAGCTACTCAGGAGGCTAAGGCAGGAGAATTGCTTGAACCCAGGAGGCAGAGATTGCAGTGAGCCAAGGCTGCGCCACTGCACTCCAGCCTGGGTGACAGAGTGAGACTCTGTTTCAAAAAAAAAAAAAAAGAGAGAGAGGAAAAGAAAGGCCTGAGAGACCAGATGTGCAACTTGCTGTCCTTGAACCTCAGTGTCCTTATCTGTCCATGGGGCTCATAAAAGATCCCACCTTGCAAGGAGGTGGTGACCATGAATGAGATAGTGGACAGGATGTGCTCACCCAGAGCCTGCCATGCTATGAATTGAATGACAAAAGCTCTCATTCCCACTCCCTTCTTTCTTGGCTGTGATGTGGCCACTCTGGCAGCATTCCTGGGCTCAGACACTGAGAAGCCAGCATCAGGAAGCTGCTGTATGGGCTAAGGCAGGTGTGGGGAATTCCAGGGGGAGCTTGGCTTGGAGGCTCCTTATGTCCTCAGGCTAAAATGATTCTGGGCATGGGATTAATATGTGACATCAAATCCAAGGTTGCTGGCCAATGCCCCCACCCTAGGCCCAGGGGCTGAAAATGGATGTTGGAGGCTGGGACGAACATGAATGTGTAGCAACTATGTTGGGCACACAGTGGCCACTGTGATGAGCCACCAAGACCCGCCTTCCTGGCTGGGGAACCCATCAACCCTCTCCCCAGTGCTGGAGTGCCGCTGGATGATGGACTTCAGCTTGCCCCACTCTCTGGGAAAGGCCCTCCCTTCAGGGCAGCCCGTATCCAATGTCCATCTACTGGGGGGCCTTAAAGGCCTTTCCGTCTTGTCCCTGCTCTGGACAACTCTGAAAGTCAAACCTAACTTTATCAGTCTCTGTAGGCTTCGTTGAGGACATTGTTGTGACATCATAGCCGAGTTATCCCTGTGCCCAATCCTGCTTCCTTTTCTTCCCCAAAACAGGTATCCATCTCAAGAATATCCCCTCATAAGTATCTGCACACTCGTCTCCATCTCAGAATCTGCCTCCTGGTAACCTAACCTACAACGGGAACTGCTAGGCAGGGAATGTCCTGGGAGCAATTAGGGTAAGGCTTCATGGAAGAGATGCTGTTTATGTTAGGCCAAATCTCAGCAGATGTAGGGCTTAGTGGGTGTCATTGTGCTGTAGCAACAAGCACAGCCACTTTGTTGGGTGCAGTGGCTCATGCCTGTAATCCCAGCACTTTGGGAGGCCTAGGCAGGCAGTTCACTTGAGGTCGGGAGTTCAACCAAACCTCCTTGAGCCTCGGTTTCCTCCTCAGTCAGTAACATGAGACTGATAATCCCTCCTTCCTATGGTTCTTAGAAGGTTTTCAATCAGAGTGAATTTCTTAGCTTCCTCCCCATGGAGACGGGGCTGAGGGGTCTTCCTGTGCACTTGGTCCTGCCTTTTTTTTTTTAACCCATAAAAATTCACCTGTTTTATTTTGTGGGGGGTGAGGAATATCCATTACCTCAGACATTTATATTTTATTTGTATTACAAACAATCCAGTTATACTTTTTTATTTCTAAATGTACAATAAATTACTGTTGACTATAGTCACCCTGTTGTGCTATCAAACGTTAGATCTTATTCATCCTATTTATTTATTTATTTTTATTTTTATTTATTTATTTTTTTTGAGACGGAGTCTTGCTCTGTTGCCCGGGCTGGAGTGCAGTGGCCAGATCTCAGCTCACTGCAAGCTCCGCCTCCCGGGTTCACGCCATTCTCCTGCCTCAGCCTCCCAAGTAGCTGGGACTACAGGCGCCCGCCACCTCGCCCGGCTAGTTTTTTTGTATTTTTTAGTAGAGACGGGGTTTCACTGTGTTAGCCAGGATGGTCTTGATCTCCTGACCTCGTGATCCGCCCGTCTCGGCCTCCCAAAGTGCTGGGATTACAGGCTTGAGCCACCGCGCCCGGCCCTATTCATTCTATTTAACTACATTTTTGGCTTGACGCGGTGGCTCACGCCTGTAATCCCAGCACTCTGAGAGCCGAGGTGGGCGGATCACCTGAGGTCAGGAGTTCGAGACCAGCCTGGCCAACATGGTGAAACCCCATCTCTACTAAAAACACAAAAATTAGCTGGATGTGGTGGCATATGCCTGTAATCCCAGCTACCCTGGAGTCTGAGGCAGGAGAATCACTGGAACCTGGGAGGCAGAGGCTGTGGTGAGCTGAGACCGCGCCACCACACTCCAGCCTGGGCAACAGAGCGAGACTCCATCTCAAAAAATGAATAAATAAAAATAAAATAAAAATATGTTTTTGTACCCATTAGCCATACCCACTTTCCCCTACCACTACCCTTGCCAGCCTCTGGTCACCATCATTCTACTCTATCTCCATGAGGTCAATTGTTTTAATTTTTAGCTCCCACAAGTAAGTGAGAATGTGAGAAATCTGTCTTTCTGTGCCTGGCTTTTTTCACTTACAATTCCAGTTCCATCCATGTTGTTGCAAATGATCTGCCTCTTCTTTTTAAAACATCCTTATTCATCCTTGTGACAACATGGTGAGGTTGGCACAGTCATCCCCATTTCACAGATAAGAAAGCTGGGGCCAGGAGAGGAAAATGACTTGCTTTAGGGCGTCTTTTCATTCCTTCATCAATTTTTTTTTCTTTTTTTTAAAGATACAGGGTCTTGCTCTGTTGCCCAGGCTGGAGTGCGTGCAGTGGTGCAATCACACCTCACTGCAATGTTGACCTCCTGGGCTCAAGTGATCCTCCCACCTCAGATTCCCAAGTAGCTGGGACTACAGGTGTGCTTCACCAAGCTAACTTTTACATTGTTTGCAGGGACAGGGTGTCACTATGTTGCCAAGGCTGGTCTCACACTCCTGGCCTCAATGAATCCTCCTGCCTCAGCCTCCCAAAATGCTGGGATTACAGGTGTGAGCCACTACACCTGGTCTTCTTCATCAATTTTTTTTTTTTTTTTTTTTTTTGAGACAGAGTCTCGCTGTGTCACCCAGGCTGCAGTGCAGTGGGGCAATTTCAGCTCACTGCAACCTCTGCCTCCCGGGTTCAAACGATTCTCCTGCCTCAGCCTCCCAAGAAGGTGGGACTACAGGTGCGTGCCACCACACCAGACTAATTTTTGTATTTTCAGTAGAGACAGGGTTTCACCGTGTTGGCCAGGCTGGTCTCAAACTCCTGACCTGAGGTACTCTGCCCGCCTCAGCCTCCCAAAGTGCTGGGATTACAGGCATGAGCCACCATGCCCGGCTGCTTCATCAATTTTCTTTTCTTTCTTTGTTTTTTCTTTGAGACGGAGTTTTGCTCTTGTTGCCCAGGCTGGAGTGCAGTGGTGCGATCTCTGCTCACCGCAACCTCCACCTCCCGGGTTCAAGTGATCCTTCTGCCTCAGCCTCCCCAGTAGCTGGGATTATAGGCATGCACCATCACGCCCGGCTAATTTTGTATTTTTAGTAGAGACGGGGTTTCTCCATGTTGGTCAGGCTGGTCTTGAACTCCTGACCTCAGGTTATCCGCCTGCTCCCCAAGTGCTGGGATTAGAGGCGTGAGCCACTGTGCCTGGTCCGTCAGAGGCTTATTATTATTATTATTTTGAGACGGAGTCTCGCTCTGTCATCCAGGCTGGAGTGCAGTGGTGCAATCTTGGCTCAGTGTAACCTCTGCCTCCCAGGTTCAAGCGATTCTCCTGCCTCAACCTCCTGAGTAGCTGGGACTACAGGCGCGTGCCACCACGCCCGGCTAATTTTTTGTGTTTTTAATGAGACGGGGTTTCACCATGTTAGCCAGGATGGTCTCGATATTCTGACCTCGTGATCCGCCCACCTCGGCCTCCCAAAGTGCTGGGATTACAGGTGTGAGCCACCGTGCCTGGCCCTACCAGAGGCTTATTATTAAACCCACAGCAACCCTGTAAGGTTGGGCTGATCTTGTCCATTTCATAGACCTCAGCTCCAAGACAGGGAAACTCATGTGGCTAAACTGGTGAATCCAGGCCAGCTCCAATAATCTTGTCCGCCGCCTCAGGCCAGCCGCGGGGTGGGTCCTTTCTCAAACTTCAGTGCTCCAGTCCTGCCCTCACCATCCCCCTCAGTGTGGCAAAATCTCAGAGGCTGTAAGTGGCTTTGATGGGTGTGTGCCTGCACAAGCAGAGCGAGCCCAACCTACAGGAAAGCCTGTGCCAAGGATACAGGAAAGGCGGAGGACACCAGTGTACATAGTGCCACTCCTTTTGAGTCTCAGGCCTCCAAGGTCTTCTGTAATTCAGCATCCACTTCGACTCAGAGGGATCTTTTTAAAGGACAGTTTTGGCCTGGCCGCCTCCCTGCTCGAATCCTCCTATGGCCCCACACCTACAGCATAAAATCCAAATCCTTTAGCTCTAGTCCAAGCCTTTCATCACCTGGAGCCAGCTGCATCATCACTAACCATTGGCCCAGGCGGCCAAATTGTGAACCAGTTGTGGCTGTGGACTTCACATATGCTGTTTTCTGTGCCAGGAAAGTCCCAGCTCTCTCTCCCTGTGTTATCTGATCTGCCTGCAACACTCAGGTAGACATCACCTCCTTTTAACCACATTATCCCAGCTGCCAAAAATAGGGCAGACTTTGCTGTCAAACCTGGTTTGAATCTCAGTTCCACTAACAGTGGGACCCTGACCAACTCACTTCATCTTTCTAAGTAAGCCTCAGTGGCTTAAAAATGAGGATAATGGGCTGGGCGCGGTGGCTCACGCCTGCAATCCCAGCACTTTAGGAGGCCGAGGTGGGCGGAACATGAGGTCAAGAGATCGAGACCATACTGGCTAACACGGTGAAGCTCCGTTTCTACCAAAGATACAAAAAATTAGCCAGGTGTGGTGGCACACGCCTGTGGTGCCACCCTAACCCTGAGGGCCAAGGAGAGAACTCATCCACCAGGAAGGGAGGGGTCAAGAGAAGGGGCCTTGGAAGCCATTTAGAAGGATGGACACTGGACTAATGGCACAGGTCTGAGTCCTGGCCTGCCTAGTGACCTTGGACAGGTCATACGACCTCTCCAGATCTCAGCGTTCTTATCTGTAAAATAAGGGCCACATTGGATAGCCTCTGAAGGCCCTTTCTTTTGTAGCTCCAGGTAATTGTAAGACCCTATTTTTTTTTTTTTTTGAGACAGAGTATCGCTCTGTTGCCCAGGCTGGAGTGCAGTGGCCGGATCTCAGTTCACTGCAAGCTCCGCCTCCCAGGTTTACGCCATTCTCCTGCCTCAGCCTCCCAAGTAGCTGAGACTACAGGCGCCTGCCACATCGCCCGGCTAGTTTTTTGTATTTTTTTAGTAGAGACGGGGTTTCACCCTGTTCGCCAGGATGGTCTCGATTTCCTGACCTCGTGATCCACCCGTCTCAGCGACCCAAAGTGCTGGGATTAAAGGCTTGAGCCACTGCACTCGGCTGTAAGACCCTATTTTAACTTTGTTTTCCTCCTCCCAGCTTTAAGCCATGCAGGCAGGGGACTCTCTCCAGGATGACTCTCTCCAGGATGGCTCCCTGGTCCCAGATGGCTCCTTCTGTGTCCTTGGAACTCATCCTATTGTTACAGCCAGCCCCTGCCCCTGTCTTTTGGTTAACTCCTTGGGAAAATGTCTCAAGTCTTTTTTTTTAGATGGAGTCTCACTCTTGTCGCCCTGACTGGGGTGCAGTGGTACGATCTCGGCTCACTGCAGCCTCTACCTCCTGGGTTCCAGCTATTCTCCTGCCTCAGCCTCCCGAGTAGCTAAGATTACAGGCACATGCCACCATGCCTGGCTTTTATATTTTTAGTAGAAACAAGGTTTCACTATGTTGGCCAGGCTGGTCTCGAACTCCTGACCTCAGGTGATCCGCCTGCCTTGGCCTCCCAAAGTGCTGGGGTTACAGGTGTGAGCCACCACACTCAGCTTCAAATCTTATTACCTTTAGTCCAGAAAACTGTAGCAACTTCCAGCTAGTATCCCTCCTGCCTGCTTCCAATTCCACCCTCCACACTGGCAGCCAGAGAGGCTTTTAACATGCAAACATAGTTACACCACTCCTTCACCTGAAACTTCAGGGGTTCCCAATGGCTGTGCAGTGGCTTTTTTTTTTTTCGTGTGTGTGTGCAGTGGTTTTCAAACTTTTATCTGTTTTGAGCATCAGAATCCTCATCTGATGGAATGTTTCTCAGAGCCCTAAAAATGTCCAACAGTTAAGAAAGATGTTATGCAGACTGAAGAGAAGTGGAAAGCTTGGAGCCAGCCTACTGGGCCTTCCACACTACAGCCTGCAACACACACACACAACACACAGTGGCCTGCAAGGCATGGACACTGAACTGAGGGCTCCATGTACCTTCCTAAGGAGCCAGGATGGGCTGGGCACAGTGGCTCACACCTACAATCCCAGCACTGTGGGAGGCAGTGGTAAGCAGATTGCTTGAGCCCAGGATTTTGAGACCAGGATTTTGAGCTGGGGCAACATGGCAAAACGGTCTCTGTTTTTAAAGAATAAATTTTAAAAAAAAGGAGGCTGGGCATGGTGGCTCACACCTGTAATCCCAGCACTTTGGGAGGCTGAGGCAGGCGGATCACCTGAGGTTAGGAGTTTGAGGCCACCCTGGCCAATATCATAAAACCCCGTCCCTACTAAAAATACAAAAATTAGTAGGATGTAGTGGCGCGCCTGTAATCCCAGCTACTCGGGAGGCTGAGGCACAAGAATCGCTTGAACCCGGGAGGCGAAGCTTGCAGTGAGCAGAGATCGCATCACTTCACTCCAGTCTGGGTGAGAGAGTGAGACAGTGAGACTGTTTCTGTTTTTTTGGGATGGAGTCTTGCTCTGTCGCCCAGGCTGGAGTGCAGTGGCACAATCTTGGCTCACTGCAACCTCTGCCTCCCAGGTTCATGTGATTCTCCTGCCTCAGCCTCCTGAGTATCTGGGATTACAGGCATGCGCCACCATGCCTGGCTAATTTTGTATTTTTAGTAGAGACAGGGTTTCTCTATGTTGGTCAGGCTGGTTTCGAACTCCCAACCTCAGATGATCGATCCACCTCAGCCTCCAAAAGTGCTGGGATTACAGGCATGAGCCACTGTGCCCGGCCTTATTTTTTGTATTTTTAGTAGAGACAGGGTTTCGCCATGTTGGCCAGGTTGGTCTTGAACTCCTGACCTCAGGTGATCTACCTGCCTCAGCATTCCAAAGTGCTGGGATTACAGGTGTGAGCCACGGCACCTGGCCAAGGCTTTTTTAAAAAAAAAAAAAAGCCAGGGGCTGGGCACAGTGGCTCATGCCTGTAATCCCAGCACTTTGGGAGGTCAAGGCGGGCAGATCACGTGGTCAGGAGATTGAGGCCTTCTTGGCTAACATGGTGAAACCCCGTCTCTACTAAAAATACAAAAAATTAGCCGGGCATGGTGATGGGGGCCTGTTAGTCCCAGCTATTTGGGAGGCTGAGGCAGGAGAATGGTGTGAACCTGGAGGCGGAGCTAGAAGTGAGCCAAGATCGCGCCACTGCACTCCACCCTGGGCAACAGTATGAGACTCTGTCTCAAAAAAAAAAAAAAAAAAAAAAGAAGAAGCCAGGATGAGGCGCATACCCCTAAGCCTGAGAGCTGTCCACACTCCATGCCCACATTCCACTCAGCTCTAGCCACTCCTATTCTTGCACCTTGTGCTTTGGTCTCACTGACACACTCCAGTAGACCTGTGGGCCTTTGCACACACTACACTTCTGCTTGAAATCCCTCAGTGGCTCCTGTTACTTTTTTGACAGGCCACTCTTTGCTGGGGTCTGCAACATGCTGCATGGCCTGGCCCAGCTTACCTCACTCAACTGCCTCAAGGTTTGTACACCGGGCAAATTTCTCTCCTAGAAAGAGATCCCTACACTCTTCACCTGGATCTCTCACATCTCGGCTCTAACAAAATTTCTCCCCAGCTGACCAGACCCCTTCCCCAGACCTGTGAACCTCTCCTTTGAAGTCCTCGTCCCAGTGCCAGTTTTACACTTATCTAATAACAGGATTGTCCCCTGGGTCTCTTTTTTTTTTTTTTTTTGAGACAAAGTCTGGCTCTGTCGCCCAGGTTGGAGTGCAGTGGTGCAATCTCAGCTCACTACAACCTCCGCCTCCCAGGTTCAAGCAATTCTCCTGTCTCAGCTGCCCGGCTAATTTTTTGTATTTTTAGTAGACACACGGTTTCGCCATGTCGGCCAGGCTGGTCTCAAACTCCTGACCTCAAGTGATCCACCTGCCTTGGCCTCCCAAAGTACTGAGATTATAGGCTTAAGCCACTGCGCCCCGTCACCTGGGTCTGTTTTTATTCATCATTGTATCCCTCTGCTTAGGACCGGCATGGGATTATAAATACTCATTGCTGAATGAATGAACGAGCCCCTCAATATGCACATAGGACAAGACTGAGATGGATGATGCCACTTACTTGTCACACCGCAAATCAAGAACTGGGGTCTTTTGATTCTACCCCAGCTCTTTCCATTAAACTTTCCCGATTCCTGTGTTCCCTTCTGTCTCAGTGGAGATCTCAAAACTAATTCTGGATTCCTTGGCTGCCAAGGTCAGTGACTCGTCCTACTACTGAAACCCAGCTGGAGGCCCCTTGGTGTTTGGTATCACCAACAGAATATCCTTTATGAGTGTCACCACTGGCATCAGGAGGTTCTGGAGAAAGTGAAACCCTTCAACATCATCATCCTGATGGTTGGCCACAAGAGTGACCTGTTGGTGAGCAGCAGGTGACACCACAGGAAAAGAAGCTGGCTGCCTCTTTGGGACACTGAAACTTCAGCCAAGAGCAACGGTAACATTACCACAGCCTCTGAGGAGCTCACTCAATATATCTGTGAGACTGTGAAGAGGGGCACATGGGATCTAACCCAGGGTGGGAGGGAGTTTTGAAAAGCAGGGTCTCAGGCCGGGCGCGGTGGCTCAAGCCTGTAATCCCAGCACTTTGGGAGGCCGAGACGGGCGGATCACGAGGTCAGAAGATCGAGACCATCCTGGCTAACACGGTGAAACCCCGTCTCTACTAAAAAAAATACAAAAAACTAGCCGGGCGAGGTGGCGGGCGCCTGTAGTCCCAGCTATTCGGGAGGCTGAGGCAGAAGAATGGCGTGAACCTGGGAGGCGGAGCTTGCAGTGAGCTGAGATCCGGCCACTGCACTCCAGCCTGGGCGACAGAGCCAGACTCTGTCTCAAAAAATAAATAAATAAACAAATAAACAAATAAATAAATAAAAATAAAAAAATAAAAGCAGGGTCTCATCCTGGGCCAAGCTTCAGGAAGCAGAGGACCAAAGCAGATCAAGGTGGCTGTGCCTATGCTAGTGACCCTTGGGTAGGACAACCATCCTCCCTAGAGCCCACAGAACTCTCACAATCCACAAGGGCCATGCTGGGCCCAGGACAGGATGATGCTAGGTGCCACTGAAGGACATGACCCTGAGGTCTGGAAGGGGCCTGGTTTCTTCTGCATGATGGCAAAAACACCAGGATCAAAGATACCAGCAACTAAGAAGAGATGGGCACCTGCACAGACGCGACTATCCTGAGGACAGGTGCCTACTCCCATCCTTTCTCAGGGAAAGGGATGAACAGCTTTCTCCAGGAGTTCCAGAAGAGCAGGTCAAAAGGGTTTTTAGGCCGGGCGCGGTGGCTCACTCTTGTAATCTCAGCACTTTGGGAGGGTGAGACCTGTCTGGCCAACACAGTGAAAACCCCATCTCTACTAAAAATACAAAAATTAGCTGGGTATGGTGGCAGGTGCCTGTAATCCCAGCTACTCGGGAAGCTGAGGCAGGAGAATCGCTTGAACCCAGGAGGCGGAGGTGGCAGTGAGCCAAGATCGCGCCACTGCACTTCTAGCCTGGGTGACAGAGCTAGACTCCATCTCAAAAAAAATTAAAAAAACAAAAACCAAAAAAACCCAAAAAGGATATTTAGGCACATAACATTGCCAAAACAAGGATGCCTGTTCAGTTGAGGGCCGTGAAAGAAAGGTCCCCCTACTCAATTCTTATGGCAGAGAAGCTGGACTCAAACTCCTGCTGATACTATGGCCTCCCTTGGAGTCAAATGATGGAAAATCCCTGAATTTTTCTCAAACACAGAAATGAATAACGATGCTGCCACCTGCTGACTAGAGAGCTACAATCCAGGCTTGCTTGTCCTGACTCCCTCTGGGATTTCAAAGGTACCCTGTCTTTCGATTAATAACTTCTTTATTCTGGAAAAGCAAATGAAAGTCATATTCATATAAACACTGACATTACAAAGTACAGGGAAAAGGGGAAGGGAGAAGGAAACAAAACCCTTTACAAATCCTGCTAATACTGTCTTACCAAAAAGACCATAATGCTTTGTCCCATATTCAGTCACGTATATAATAAACCACAAATAAAATCTTCTCTGGAAGATACATTGCTCCTCTTTGAGATGGCAGGGAAAAGGGACCGGAAGTTGGGGTAGGAGGCTTTATTCTTTTGGCAGATCCTCTCAGTCATTATAGATATTGCTGCACTGTTAATAAAAAATATATGCTTCTCTGTAAAGCATTAAAAAAAAAAAAAAAATCCAAGGATGAGATGGCTGAGTTCTCAGCTCAAGTATCTCCAAATACATTGTTGTCCATTCCCTGACCTTTCCGTGTGTTATTTCTTGGTTGTTTTCCGGATCAATGCCATTCTCTGAAAGGAGAGAGAAATAAGCAGTTATGCAGCAGCAGCTGGAGTCAGGAGCTTTCTGGAACATTTTGTGTGGCTAGCAGGCCTCGTGGTCTACACTGTAGGCCGCAGCCCTCAGAGACCTGCAGTCACAAGGCATCTCGGTAGATTCCTTTTAACCAGAGAGCCGTCTGCAAGGCCCCAAGAGATGTTTAGATGGGCTAGTGGACCCACTTCATCTACCAAACTGCTCTAGGCTAGCAGAATGGCAAAAAAGTTAAAAGCAGGAGAAAGTGACAGCTCTTGAGTTTTGAGGACTTAGAGGATAAGCTGGGAAAGCATGTGTTTTCTTTCTTTCTTTATTCTTCTTCTTTTTTTTCTTTTTTGAGATGGGATCTCACTCTATTGCAGAGTCTGGAGTGCAGTGGCACGATTTCAGTTCACTGCAACCTCTACCTCCCAAGTTCAAGCGATTCTCCTGCCTCAGCCTCCCCAGTAGCTGGGATTACAGGCACATGCCACCATGCCTGGCTAATTTTTGTTTTGTTTTTTTTTTCTTTTTTTTTTTTTTGAGACAGAGTCTCGCTCTGTCGCCCAGGCTGGAGTGCAGTGGCCGGATCTCAGCTCACGGCAAGCTCCGCCTCCTGGGTTTACGCCATTCTCCTGCCTCAGCCTCCCAAGTAGCTGGGACTACAGGTGCCTGCCACCTCGCCCGGCTAGTTTTTTGTATTTTTTAGTAGAGACGGGGTTTTACCATGTTAGCCAGGATGGTCTCGATCTCCTGACCTCGTGATCCGCCCGTCTCAGCCTCCCAAAGTGCTGGGATTACAGGCTTGAGCTACCGCGCCCGGCCAATTTTTGTATTTTTAGTAGAGACAGGGTTTCACTACGCTGGCCAGGCTGGTCTCGAACTCCTAACCTCAAGTGATCCACCAGCCTCAGCCTCCCAAAGTGCTAGGATTACAGGCATGAGCCACTGTGCCTGGCCAAGCATGTGTTTTCTGGGGTCCCCTGACCCCAATCGTTTCTCCGATGATGGACACAATAGGGAAAGGGCCTCAATTTCAAAGTGTTGCCACACACAAAGGGAGCTGACATTTCACACCTCATGACCTGCATTGAAGGGAAACTGAAGACTAACAACTTCTACCACAGTCCATCATGGAAACACTCAGATCCACAGGTTTCATGATCTGAATTATTTTACTATTACTAGCCACTAGCCAAACTGACAACTTGCTTTGCTCATTCTTTTTGACCAAATACCAATATTATGGCATTTATTGACTAAATAAATAGGGCTGAAAAATGGTTAATTTGGGAGCACAAAGTGACAGTCCATTATTTGGAGGGACTCTCTTCTGAACAGTGCAATCTTTCCACTCAGGAAACTGGTGGCTTCCCTGTAGGGCTTGCTCTGTGAGCTCTACCAATACCTACTCCAGAGATACCAGGCTATGGCAAAGCAGGGGCACTCAACCAGGACTGCCCAGTTGTGCCTGCTAAGCTTGGAAAAAGCTCACGTTTCAAATTAGAGTAGCCACTTAAGTTAAGACAGAAAGGATAACAGCCTTGTCAGAGGGAGGCCAACACTGCTGTTGGACTGATCAAAGATGGGGGTGACTTGCTCCACAGCAGAAGTAGTATTCTCATACTGACTCCTAGGTTCCTTGTTTAGAGGGAACCTTGTTCAAAGGTAAAACCAGGACACAGGCCAGAATGTCCAGCACGGCAACCTGGATACAACCTCTCAGAACAAGTACAGCATATTTTTCCTTTGTTTCTTTTTTTTTTTTTTTTTTTTTTG
>NC_045434.1:193946967-193948564 GCF_002776525.5 Piliocolobus tephrosceles | reverse complement strand
TTTTGAGACGGAGTCTTGCTCTGTCGCTCAGGCTGGAGTGCAGTGGCCCGATCTCCACTCACTGCAAGCTCCGCCTCCCGGCTTTACGCCATTCTCCTGCCTCGGCCTCCTGAGTAGCTGGGACTACAGGTGCCCGCCAGCTCGCCTGGCTAGTTTTTTGTATTTTTTTAGTAGAGAAGGGGTTTCACCGTTAGCCAGGATGGTCTGGATCTCCTGACCTCGTGATCTGCCCGCCTTGGCCTCCCAAAGTGCTGGGATTACAGGCTTGAGCCACCGTGCCCGGCCTACTTTTGCTTTCTTTAACCTACCCTCTCTTCATAGGACCATATATGGTGTTGCAATCAGCAACAATGAAGGAAGATTTCATTAAGGAGGTATGGTGGGGTGAGCTCCATCCATGTTAGAAGAACCCAGAATCAACAGTTTTAAGTGACACTCAACAGAGTTACAGGAAAAAACAGACCACATGTGGGAACAGCATGGCACCATGTGAATATCTTATTGATCTCCCGGCGACCACTGCTCTCTCTGACCCTTGCCCTCTCTGACCCTTGATCCAGAGAGCGAAGTTTGCTGTATGGGGTAAGCGAGACCCCCCCAGAAGGTAGCTGTGTGTATCCACTCTGAGATGTAGCTCAAGGAATCAGCCTTGGCTGTCCCCAGGGCTCTGGCATCTCCTCACCTGTTTGTGAGCTTCTGTGGTGCAAGCTTTTTTGTAGGGTCGGATTTCTTCAGAGCCAAATCCTGGGATCCACATGTTCCACTGGCGCTCTGCAAGGAAGAAGCCAGCACAGAGATAAAGGTACCAAGAAAGCAGTACCAGGAGTGCAATGCGACCCCCTTGGATCAGGGAGGATGAATGTGGGCATCTGGCTACTAACTAACTCCACAGAGGGATTATATTACAAATGGGAAAAATGGGCATGGCCTCTCCAAGGTGTTTGTTTGTTTTTTTTTTTTTTGGAGACAGGGTCTTCCCACTCTGTCACCCATAGTGGGGTGCAGTGGCCCAATCTTGGCTCACTACAGCCTTGACTGCCCCAGCACAAGCGATCTTCCCATCTTGGCCTCCCAAGTAGCTGGGACTGCAGGTGCATGCCACCATGGCCAGCTAATATTTCTTTCTTTCTTTTTTTTTTTTTTGGAGACAGAGTCTCACTCTGTCGCCCAGGTTGCAGTGCAGTGACGTGATCTCGGCTCACTGCAAGCTCCGCCTCCCAGGTTCACACCATTCTCCTGCCTCAGCCTCTCGAGTAGTTGGGACTACAGGCGCCCGCCACCACACCCAGCTAATTTTTTGTATTTTTAGTAGAGACGGGGTTTCACCGTGTTGGCGAAGAAGTCTAGCTATCCTGGGATTGCTAAAGGATGAGACCATATGGAGAGATGGTGGGTGGGGAAGATGGGAAGGGTAGGACTGGGGAATGTGAAGGGGAATGGGAGGGTTGGGAGGGACGGAGGGAGACGCCTACAGAATCCCAGCTGTTTCAGTGTTCTTAGACCAGGCATCAGACATGGATGATATGAAGCCTTCCATTATGGGTTATTTAAATTGTGTCCCTAAAAAAGATATGTTGCAGTCTTAACCTTAAGTACC
>NC_045434.1:193922604-193941967 GCF_002776525.5 Piliocolobus tephrosceles | reverse complement strand
TTTATTTTATTTTATTTTTTTTGAGACGGAGTCTTGCTCTGTCACCCAGGTTGGAGAGCAGTGGCGCGATCTCGGCTCACTGCAAGCTTCGCCTCCTGGGTTTACACCATTCTCCTGCCTCAGCCTCCCAAGTAGCTGGGACTACAGGCGCCTGCCACCTCGCCCAGCTAGTTTTTTGTATTTTTAGTAGAGACGGGGTTTCACCGTGTTAGCCAGGATGGTCTCGATCTCCTGACCTCGTGATCCGCCCGCCTCGGCCTCCCAAAGTGCTGGGATTACAGGCGTGAGCCACCATGCCCAGCCAACAATAATAATTTAAAAAATAATAACAAATAAATAGAGGCCAGGCATGGTGGCTCACACCTGTAATCCCAGAACTTTGGGAGGCTGAGGTGGGCAGATCATTTGAGGTCAGGAGCTCGAGACCAGCCTGACCAACATGGTGAAATCCAGTCTCTAAGGGCCGTGCGCAGTGGCTCATGCCTGTAATTCCAGCACTTTGGAAGACCAAGGCAGGTGGATCAACTGAGGTCAGGAGCTTGAGACCAGCCTGACCAACATGGTGAAACCCTGTCTCTACTAAAAATAAAAAATTAGCTGCGCACGTTGGTGGGCATCCGTAATCCCAGCTACTCTAGAGGTTGAGGTAGGAGAATCGCTTAAACCCGGGGGGTGGAGGTTGCAGTGAGCCGAGATTGCACCACTGCACTCCAGCCTGGGTGACAGGGCGAGACACTGTCTAAAGAAAGGAAGAGAGGGAGAGAGGGAGAGAGGGAGAGAGCGAGAGAGAGAGAGAGAGAGAGAGAGAAAGAGAGAAGGAGAGAAAGAGAGAAAGAAAGCAAGCAAGAAAGCAAGCAGAGGAACCAGGATTCCAACTCGAGGGTTCTGAGTCTAAATCTTGAGTTCTTTCCACATCACTATCAATTATTATTGGACTGTGTGAAGAGAAGGATGAGAATTCTGAAGATAAAAATCTACATATCTACATGAGGTACTCCTATAATCCCAGCACTTTGGGAGGCCGAGGCAGATGGTTTGCTTGAGCTCTGGAGTTCGAGACTAGCCTGGGCAACATGCATGGCAAAACCCTGTCTCTACAAAAAATACAGAAATTAGCTGGGCTTGGTGGCATGCACTTGTAGTCCCAGCTACTTGGGAGGCTGAAGTGGGAGGCTTGCTTGAGTCCACTTAGTCGAGATTGCAGTGAGCTGTAATCATGGCACAGCATTCCAGCCTTGGTGACAGAGACCTCGTCTCAAAAACAAACAAACAAATAAATAAATATGCACGCACATGAAAAAACTGAGATTTTTATCAGTCCATATAGTCCCCATGGCTTCCTCTGCTGACAAACCAAAACAAACTAAAATTACAACCATAGATACAAAATTCCTTGTTCTGGTGGACCATTAACTCATTGTCATCTTTACTGTGGGAACCAAATGCACACCATCTAAGATAAAGATTTCTGATTAAACAGCAGATCAATTGACCTCTTGTCCCTCCCTAATCCCATTAAAATGACAGTTAAAAAAAACATATTGCCAGGTGCAGTGGCTCATGCCTGTAATCCCAGCCCTTTGGGAGGCCAAAGTGGGTGGATGACCCGAGGTCAGGAATTCGAGACCAGCTTGACCAATATGGTGAAACTCCGTCTCTTCTAAAATTACAAAAATTAGCCGGGTGTGATGGCGTGCACCTGTAGTCCCAGCTTCTCAGGAGACTGAGGCAAGAGAATAGCTTGGACCCGGGAGGCGGAGGTTGCAGTGAGCTGAGATCACGCCGCTGCACTCTAGCCTGGGCAACAGAACAAGACTCCGTCTCAAAAAAAAAAAAAAAGAAGCTAAGGGATAAACTCTCAAGATAGGAGACTGGAATTTTCTCTGGAGATATTGAATGATTCCAGAGAAAAGACTCACAGATACTGACATTTAGGGAACCTTCCATTAGAAAGGTTGACTTGTGGACAAATTATTCTGAAGTCAATCAAGACTGTGGTCTGCTAGAGTGAACCGAGATCAGCTCATAAAAGCCAATTATGGGCTGGGCGCAGTGGCTCACGATTGTAATCCCAACACTTTGGGAGGCCAAGACAGGCGGATCACAAGGTCAGGAGATCGAGACCATCCTGGCTAACATGGTGAAACCCCGTCTCTACTAAAAATACAAAAAATTAGCCGGGCGTGGTGGCTGGCGCCTGTAGTCCCAGCTACTCAGGAGGCTGAGGCAGGAGAATGACGTGAACCCAGGAGACGGAGCTTGCAGTGAGCCGAGATCAAGACACTGCACTCCAGCCTGGGCGACAGAGCGAGACTCCGTCTCAAAAAAAAAAAAGCCAAATTATGTACCTCTTTTCCCAAGTTTGTGTTTAGTGATGTCATGTTGGTAGAAATAGTTACATCACAGAAATAATAAAGCACTGCAAATTGGTCATTTTCCTCCAAAGAGCTGGTTGTTAAACATTTATCCATATATTACTGGGCCAAATCCATCAATTATGCTTCAAATCAGCTTTTCAGTGGGTGATTCTTTTGTTTTTTTTGAGACAGAGTCTCGCTGTGTCACCCAGGCTGGAGTGCAGTGGCACGATCTCAGCTCACTGCAAGCTCCGCCTCCTGGGTTCACAACATTCTCCTGCCTCAGCCTCCCAAGTAGCTGGGACTATAGGCTCCCGCCACCATGCCTGGCTAATTTTTTGTATTTTTAGTAGAGACGGGGTTTCACTGTGTTAGCCAGGATAGTCTGGATCTCCTGACCTTATGATCCGCCCGCTTCGGCCTCCCAAAGCGCTGGGATTACAGGCGTGAGCCACTACGCCTGCCCAGCAGGTGATTCTTTAAGAATGAATAGCCAGGGTCAGACATAGTGGCTCACACCTATAATCCCAGCACTTTGGAAGGCTGAGGCGGGTGGATCACTGGAGGTCAGAAGTTTGAGACCAGCCTGGCCAACATGGTAAAACCCTGTCTCTACTAAATATACGAAAATTAGGTATGGTGGTATGCACCTGTAATCCCAACTACTTGAGAGGCTGAGGTGGGAGAATCGCTTGAACCTGGGAGATGCAGTTTGCCAAATTATGTGAGCTGATATCGCACCACTGCCCTCCAGCCTGGGTGGCTGAGCAAGACTCTGTCTCAAAAAAAAAAAAAAAAGAAAAACAGTAAGGAAAGTTATATGGGCCAGCAGGCATGATAGCTCATGCCTGTAATTCCAGCACTTTGGGAGGCTGAAGTGGGTGAATCACCTGAGGTCAGGAGTCCGAGACCAGCCTGGCCAACATGGCAAAACCTCATCTCTACTAAAAATACAAAAATTAGCCAGGTGTGGTGGCACATGCCTATAATCCCAGCTACTTGGGAGGCTGAGGCAGGAGAATCACTTACTTGAACCCCTGGGAGGCAGAGGTTGCAGTAAGCTAAGATCGTGCCACTACACTCCAGCCTGGGCGACAGAGCAAGACTGTCTTAAAAAAATAAAAATAAAAATAAAAAAAGAAAGTTATATGGTACATATGTGAGTGGTGTAAAAAATTCTCATTTACCATAATAGGGAATCAACAGAATATTATAAAATTGGCCAGACACGGTGACTCACACCTGTAATCCCAGCACTTTGGGAGGCCGAGGCAGGCAGATAACCTGAGGTCAGGAGTTCGAGACCAGCCTGACTGATATGGAGAAACCCCATCTCTACTAAAAATACAAAAATTAGCCAGGTGTGGTGGCGCATGCCCATAATCCCAGCAACTCAGGAGGCTGAGGCAGGAGAATCGCTTGAACCCGGGAGGTGGAGGTTGCGGTGAGCCAAGATTGCACCACTGCACTCCAGCCTGGGCAACAAGAGCGAAACTCCATCTCAAAAAAAAAGAATATTATAAAATTAATGGGTCAAAGAGTATCTCTTTAAGTATATTACTTAGAAATACAGAAGAATGTTACAGAAACAGCTAAAATTGTTGAAAGTGATTGCCTATGAGCAACAGACTATGCCTTTTTAACAGGCAAAAGTAGCAGCAATTATTGGGTATAAAGCAAATGCAGATTTGTCTGTGCTCTTATTTTATTTTATTTATTTATTACAGTGGTGCAATCCTGGCTTACTGCAACCTTGGCCTTCTGGGTTTAAGAACACTTCAACCTCCCTAGTAGCTGGAACTACAGATGCACGCCACCACAGTCAGCTAATTTTTTTTTTTTTTTTTTCTGAGACGGAGTCTCGCTCTGTCGCCCAGGCTGGAGTGCAGTGGCGCAATCTCAGCTCACTGCAAGCTCCACCTCCCGGGCTCCCGCCATTCTCCTGTCTCAGCCTCCCGTGTAGCTGGGACTACAGGTGCCCGCCACCTTGCCTGGCTAGATTTTTGTATTTTTTAGTAGAGACGGGGTTTCACCGTGTTAGCCAGGATGGTCTCCATCTCCTGACCTCGTGATCCACCCGTTTCAGCCTCCCAAAGTGCTGGGATTACAGGCTTGAGCCACCGCGCCCGGCCTCAGCTAATTTTTTAATGTTTTTCAGAGACATGATCTCATTATATGGCCTAGGCTGGTCTTGAACCTCTGAGCTCCAGCAATCCTCCTGCTTCGGTCTCTCAAAAGGCATGAGCCACTGTATCTGGCCTGTTTGTGCTCTTAACCACTATGCTATACCAGTTCTCAGGGACCAGTTTCTAGGGTACCCAACCCCACCTTACCTCCTCCACATCTTCATCCAACTGCTCATTAGGATCCACTTCTCTTACTAAGTCCTGTAATTTCTTCTTGGTCAATACCTAAAGTTAATTGGGAGAAGACTTTTCAACCAAGTATTAAGGAAACGAAACAAATCATTACCCTGTAATGAAGAAAGGCTGTCAAATTGTTGGTTTTAGTTTTCACTTTCCAATGAGTTCAGAGTCTGGCCTACCTGACTATGCTGCTATAAGACAACACTCTCAAGACAGAAGTAGCTTACGGAAAGGTGGAAAGAGCAGTATGAAGACAGGCCAGCATCCAGCTGTCAGGCAGTATATTTCAGCCTCATGTCTTTTTCTCACTGTGCCTCTCTACATGAAGAAATTTGCAATTCTCTGACCACCACAAATTGTACCATGCCCCTTGCCTTTAGACAAGTTTTTTTTTTTTTTTTTTTTTTTTGAGACAGGGTCTCCCTCTATTGCCCACTGGAGTACAGTGGCATGAACATGGCTCACTGCAGCCTTCACTGCCAAGCTCTCCCACCTAAGCTTCCCAGCTAGCTGGGACCATAGGCACATGCCACCACACCCGGCTAATTTTTTTTTTTTTTTTTTTTTTTTTTATTGAGAGACAGGATCTCGCTATGTTGTACAGCCTGCTCTTGAACTCCTGGCTTCAAGTGATTCTTCCACCTCAGCCTCCCAAAGTGCTGTACATGCTCTTCCTCCCTTCTTCCTTCTTGCTCAGCTCATGGTGCCTCTTTCTGATGCTTTTCCTAGCCCATCCCAGTAAAGGTAACCACTTACTTCCTCATTTGGCCTCTACTGTATGCTGTGCACCCTTTATCATTGTGCATATTTATACACTTCCCTGTTTCTGACTTAATAGGCTAAAAGCTCCCTGAGGGCAGCCTTCATAAAGGAGATGTCATGTTACATACATATGCCATTAAAAAGTGATCAAAAGAAAGCCAGGCACAGTGATCTGTGCCTGTAGTCCCAGCTACTCAGGAGGCTGAGGCAGGAGGATCACTTGAGGCTAGGAGTTGGAGACTGCAGTGAGCTATGATTGTGCCACTACACTCCAGCCTGGGGAACACAGGAAGACCTCATGTCTTAAAAAAAAAAAAAAAAGAAAAGAAAGAAAGAAAACGGCTGGGCACAGTGGCTCATGCCTGTAATCCCATCACTTTGGAAGGCCGAGGTGGGAGGACTGCATGAGCCCAGGACTTCAAAGACCAGCCTGGGCAACATGACGAGACTGCATCTCTATTTTTAAAAAACATCTAAAAAATGGCCAGGCACAGTGGCTCACGCCTGTAATCCCAGCACTTTGGGAGGCCAAGGTGGGCGGATCACGAGGTCAGGAGACTAAGGAACATCCTGGCTAACATGGTGAAACCCTGTCTCTACTAAAAATACAAAAAAAAAATTAGTTGGGCATGGTGGTAGACGCCTGTAGTCCCAGCTAGTTGGGAGGCTGAGGCAGGAGAATGGCATGAACCCAGGAGGCGGAGCTTGCAGTGAGATGAGATTGTGCCACTGCACTTCAGCCTGGGCAACAGAGTGAGACTCCATCTCAAAAAAAATAAATCTAAAAAATATATAAAAAATAAATTAAAAAAAAAAGAAAAAATTAGGCACTTGACCTCCTTAGTGCCCATTTGAGTCTCTTCCAAGTGTACTTTCCTTTCTTTCCTGCTATAAACCTTCTAGTAAAATTCCACTTAAAAAAAATTAATTAATTAAAAAAAGAGCTGGGTGTGGTGGCTCACGCCTGTAATCCCAGCACTTTGGAAGGTGGGTGGATCACCTGGGGTCAGGAGTTCGAGATCAGCCTGACCAACATGGCGAAACCCTGTCTCTCTTAAAAATACAAAAATTAGCTGGGCGTGGTGGTAGGCGCCTATAATCCCAACTATTAGGGAGGCTGAGGCAGGAGAGCAGCTTGAATTGGGAAATGGAGGTTGTAGTGAGCCAAGATCATGCCATTGCACTCCATCCTGGGTGACAGAGCAGGACTCTGTCTCAAAAAACAGAGAGAGAGAGACAGAAGAAAAAAAGAAAAACACCAAAAGACATACACTACAATGCTAACCATGGCTATTTTAGGGTGGTGGCATTAGAATTATGGGCTATTTATTCTTTGTGTATTTCTGAAGTTTCTGTGATAAACATGTATAATTTTTGAAATAAGGAAAAAAGAAACTTTTTTTTCTTTTTTGAGACGGAATCTCATTCTGTCACCCAGGCTGGAGTGCGGTGGTGCAATCTCGGCTTACTGCAACTTCTGCCTCCCTGGTTCAGGTGATTCTTCTGCCTCAGCCTCCTGAGTAGCTGGGACTACAGGTGCGCACCACCACGCCAGGCTAATTTTTGTAATTTTAGTGGACATGGGGTTTCAGCATATTGGCCAGGCTGGTCTTGAACTCCTGACCTTGGGTTATCGCCTGCCTTGGCCTCCCAAAGTGCTGGGATTACAGGCGTGAGCCACTGCACCCAGCCAAGAAAATAATTTTTTTTTTTGAAACAGAGTCTTGCTCTGTCGCCCAGGCTAGAGTGCAGTGGAGCAATCTCTGCTCACTACAAGCTCTGCCTCCCGGGTTCACGCCATTCTCAGGCCTCAGCCTCCCAAGTAGCTGGGACTACACGCGCCCACCACCATGCCTGGCTGATTTTTTTGTATTTTTAGTAGAGACGGGGTTTCACCATGTTGGCCAGGATGGTCTCAATCTCCTGACCTCGTGATCTGCCCGCCTTGGCCTCTCAAAGTGCTGGGATTACAGGCTTGAGACACCATGCCCGGGCGAACCCAGAAATTTGAGGCTACAGTAAGCTATGATTATACCATTGCACTCTAGCCTGGGCAACAGAGCAAAACCCTTTCTCTAAAGAAAAAATGAATAAATATTTGTTAATGATGTCTCATATCCATCCATTCTTCTTCATTCTATCATTATCACCTAATTCAAGCCTTCACTACATGTCTTGATTTATTGCAAAAGTCTTAGAATTGGTCATCTACCCAGTCTAACTCCCTTTTTTACCCATCCTGTCCCCTTACTGCCAAGTTAATCCTCTATAGGATACACTATTTTTATTATGTTACTTTTACTCCTTTATTAAATATCTGCAAAGATCGTATATTGCCTAAAAGTTCCAATGGAAATTTATTAGTACAGGTCCACCATGTTCTGCCCTACCTACACAATTTTAAATTCTGTCTTCTACAACAGACTCCATATTCAACATAGGTTGATATCCTGACTGTTCAACCCGCTCTCATTAACCTTTCCAAGTCCCTCCACTCATTCCCTTGAAATACTGGGCCAACTCATCCATTCTACACAGCCTACAAAAAACGAGTCAAAGGGATTATACTTATTTCTTGTGGTTCTGGAGGGCAGAATCAGAATTATGGGTAGAAAGAATGGAGCAGATTTTAGAATCACTGAAGAAAATTAATAATGGCAGCAACTGAATGAACTAGAAGATGGAATGACTAGAAGCAAGAGTACTTTTATCATAGGAATAATAAATCAATTTATTATTTTATTTAACAACTACATGGTTAACATGTATATAAAGTACTTATCAAAATGAAAGAAAAAAACACCTTTCATAGGCAAGGTATTGTGTGTGTATGGATGGATGGATGGATATATGCATACACACAACCATATATAACACAGTAATTAATAAACGCTGTACATGATAATTTGCTAAAGAATGTTAGAGGAGTATATATTCAGGACAACTTGAATCTGTGTCTCCTGAGTTGGGAGTCCTCAAATTTGGCCCAAATAAACTCTCTACTTATATTAAAACAACCAAAACAAGTTAGAAATCCAAAAGAGGGAAAAGACTTTTTCAGCTAAGATAAAAAAGCAGCATCTAAGATGGACAGCTCTTAAAGTATTACAGGTTGAAATAATAGGTAAGAGGTGGCACAGAGAAGAAAGAGTAAGAGGATGATACCTGATTGTTTTCAGGGCTAAGACGACCTCCTGTCCCAGGAGTGCCTGGTATCTTTACCACTGTAGTACTATTGGCCATGGAGCCTTGTGGAGGGGTGCTGGCTGGTTCCGGTTTTATGGATGAGAAATTGGAGAGGTTGATTAGGGCTGAGGGGCCAAACTGGTTCATAATCTGCCGGGCTTTGGACTTCAGCTCATAGAGCTTATCAAGATCCTGTTTCTTTTTGGAGCTGTGAGGACCAAGGCCAATTAACTGGAGAAGAAAAGCACAAGAATTAGCTCTAGAAGAACCTGTAATAAAGGATGAATCTTGAGAGTAAAAAGAGGCCTGGTGCAATGGCTCACAACTGTAATCCTAGCACTTTTGGGAGGCCCAGGTGGTAGGATCACTTGAGCCCAGTAGTTCAAGACCAGCTTGGGCAACATAGGAGACCAAAAAAAAAAAAAAAAAGTAAGTAAAATGAGGTCTGTTAGACTTTGAGGGTTCTTCAGTATATATGGAATGGTGACCATTTAATACCCACACATTAAAAATAGGGAATGAACAATGTTTATTACTCTCACCTGATTTTAGAAACCATCTCATCTCCAAATGTTAAATGAAATAGTCCACAAAATTGAAACAAGGAAGAAAGTAAATGAAATGAAGAATCTTATGTACAAAAATAAATTAGGGCTGGGTGCAGTAGCTCATGTCTGTAATCCCAGTATGTTGTGTGCCTGAAGTGGCAGGATCACTTGAGACAGGAGCTCGAGACCAGCCTGGGGAACATAGGGAAGCCCTATCTTTGTAAAAATTTAGCTGGGGCTGGGCATGGTGGCTCACACCTGTAATCCCAGCACTTTGGGAGGCCAAGGTGGGTAGATCACCTGAGGTCAGGAGTTCAAGACGAGCCTGACCAACATGGTGAAACCTCATCTCTACTAAAAATACAAAAACGTTGGCTAGGCATGGTGGCACATGCCTGTAATCCCTCCAAGCTACTGGGGAGGCTGAGGCAGGAGAATTGCTTGAACACGGGAGACAGAGCTTGCAGTAAGCCAAGATCATGCCACTGTACTCCAGCCTGGGCAGCAGAATGAGACTCGGTGCCCCACTGGCAAAAAAAAAAAAAAAAACACTTAGCTGGACATGGTAGCATGTGGTCCTAGCTATTCAGGAGGCTAAGGCAGGAGGATTGCCTGAGCCCAAGAAGTTGAGGTTGCAATAAGCCATGATCACACCACTACTGCATTCCAGTCTAGGTGACAGAGATACTATCTAAAAATAAAATGAAATGAAATAAAAATAAACTAGAGGCTGGGCGCAGTTGGCTCATGCCTGTAATACCAGCACTTTGGGAGGCCAAGGTGGGTGGATCACCGGAGTTCGGGAGTTTGAGACCAGTCTGACCAACATGGAGAAACTCAACTCTACTAAAAATACAAAATTATGGCCGGGCGCGGTGGCTCAAGCCTGTAATCCCAGCACTTTGGGAGGCCGAGACGGGCGGATCACGAGGTCAGGAGATCGAGACCATCCTGGCTAACATGGTGAAACCCCGTCTCTACTAAAAAAATACAAAAATCTAGCCGGGCGAGGTGGCGGGCGCCTGTAGTCCCAGCTACTCAGGAGGCTGAGGCAGGAGAATGGCGTAAACCCGGGAGGCGGAGCTTGCAGTGAGCTGAGATCCGGCCACTGCACTCCAGCCCGCACGACAGAGCGAGACTCCGTCTAAAAAAAAAAAAAAAAATTAGCCGGGCGTGGTGACACACGCCTGTAATCCCAGCTACTTGGGAGGCTGAGGCAGAAGAATTGCTTGAACTTGGGATGCAGAGGTTGACGAAACTCCATCTCAAAAAATAATAATAAATAAATAAACTAGAATAAGCAAGACGTTTTTGAGAACTTTATAAAAATACTAGGTTAAGTACTACATGCATTATTTTTAAAGTATCAAATAATGTTAAATTCAAATAAGTCATAGCACAATCACATCCTTTAAAAAATCAGTCACAAAGCTTAAGAATACAGACTAGTTCATTTCGGCATTTCAAACATGCTTAAGTCTATGTCAGGGCTATGCCCAATAAACATAACTTTCAGCAGTTGTTAAAAGTAAACTCCTCTTTATCAAGAGCAATTTTTTTCTGAGTGTTAGCAATCTAAGTACATGCAGAGACCCTAGTCTGGAGCAGCTGAGACTCCTGAATCTTAGAGTCATGAGGTTGACTCTGCAGACGTCAGCTTGGGTGTCATCACGATCAGAAGCACATTCACCAAGTTCTGCTCACAGTAGCCTCAAACTTACTTACAGCTATCTGAGTGTCTAGATCTTTAATTACATCAGCAACAGCTGTGAGCCCGGTGAAATGAGAGGCAGCCATTTTCAAAAGCTACCTGTAAATGAACAACTGGCATCAAGCACCATCCTTGCCATGGAACCATTTTAGTTGCATGGCCTGGTACATCTTCACCAACCAGGATCCAAGCAAACTGGATGTGGAGAAATATATCTCCTTTTCCTTAGTGGGAGGCAAGACAAACATCTCCATCTCTTTCATAAGCAACTTTGAAAATTAATTAATGATGATTATGGCACATATAGACCATCTTCTTATAAAATGAATGTCTGTTGTTAGGGATAAACTAACAGCATATGGAATATTTTATTGGGCAAAATTGTGGGATATGAGCCTGCAGGAATTATGTTAATGGCTTTCAGAACTTGGTAAAAGTTGGCAACATAAATGTCTGTCTGTATCTATTCTACTCTTGTCCCTAGTGCTGAGTTCTTCCTCACCACACTGTCTGACTTTCTAATATGAGAAATCTGGCCCGGCCCAGTGGCTCATGCCTGTAATCCCAGCATTCTGGGATGCCAAGGCAGGCAGATCACTTGAGGTCAGGAGTTTGAGACCAGCATGGCCAACATGGTGAAATCCAATCCCTACTAAAAATACAAAAACTAGCCAGGTGTGGTGACACGTGCCTATAATCCCAGCTACTTGGGAGGCTGAGGCAGGAGAATCACTTGAACTCAGGAGGCAGAGGTTGCAGTGAGCCAAGATCAGGCCACTGCACTCCAGCCTGGGCGACAGAGCGAGACTCTGTCTCACAAAAAAAAAAAATAGAAGAAGAAGAAGAAATCATGTTATGTTATCTTGGTTTACTCTTAATAAAGGCAACTAAGTATGTACTGGTTAAAAACCCTAAGATAAACTAGGCAGACTTGATGGCCAAGAACCAGCTAATGGGGACAGCAGAGTATTAGGATCACTTGTTTGTTTTAACCATATGTGGCCTCCTTCTCCCCTACCCACAAACATTACAAATAGAAGAGTCAGGACAGAAACCTTTCTTAACATGGTAATAGCTGTTCTAATATTATAAAAGCAAACTATTTTCCCAAAGCAAGTTCTATGCAAAAGCTTCATTAAGGATCATCAAACTGTATCCTCATCACTCTAGCCTCACACTGAACATACTGTATCTCTCAAAAACATTCCCACAACCTTCAAGGGACTTCCCAAATAATACTGAATATGGCACAAAATCAGTACAGACTTTTTAAAATATATATTTTTGAGTAAGAATTTCTGTTATAACATCTGGAGACATATCTGGGTGTGGTGGTGCGCACCTGTAATCCCAGCTACTCAGGAGGCTGAGGTAGGAGTACTGTTTGAGCCCAGGAGTTTCAGGTCAGTCTAGGCAACATAGTGAGACACTGTCCCTCTCTGTTTTTTTGAGACCAGGTCTCATTTTGTAGGACAGGTTAGAGTGTAGTGGTGTAATCATGGTTCACTGCAGACTCAAACTCATGGACTCAAGCAATCTCCCATCTCAACCTCTTAAAGTAGCTAGGACTACATCTGCACACCATTGCACCCAGCTAATCTTTTTTTTTTTTTCTGGTAGAGATGGGATCTTGCTATGCTGCCTAGGCTGGTCTCAAACTCCTGGCCTCAAGTATTTCCCCTGCTTCAGCCTACCAGAGTGCTGGAATTATAGGCTTGGGCCACCACACTCAGTCTTTTTTTTTTTTTTTTTTTCCTGAGACGGAGTCTCACTCTGTTGCCCAGGTTGGAGTGCAGTGGTGCAATCTCAGCTCACTGCAACCTCTGCCTTGTGGGTTCAAGCGATTCCTGCCTCACCCTCCTGGGTAGCTGGGATTACAGGCACATGCCACCATGCCTGGCAGATTTTTATATTTTTAGTAGAGGCCACCATGTTGGTCAGGCTAGTTTCAAACTCCTGACCTCGTGATCCACCCACCTCGGCCTCCCATAGTGCTGGGATTACAGGCGTGAGCCACCGCGCCCAGCCTCAACTTAAATTGTTTTTAGGGCTGGGCACAGTGGCTCACACCTGTAATCCCAGCACTTTAGGAGGCCAAGGCAGGTGGATCACCTGAAGTCAAGAGTTCAAGACCAGCCTGGCCAACATAATGAAACCCCATCTCTACTAAAAATAAAAAAGATTAGCCAGATGTGGTGGTGGGCACCTGTAGTCCCAGCTACTTGGGAGGCTGAGGCAAGAGAATTGCTTGAACCCAGGAGGCGGAGGTTGCAGTGAGTCAAGATCACGCCACTGCACTCCAACCCAGGCAACAAGAGTGAAACTGTCTCAAAAAATAATAATAATAAATAAATAATGAAAAAACTTTTTAGGATGGGTGAGGTGGCTCACGCTTGTAATCCCAGCACTTTGGGAGACCGAGGCAGGCAGATCACCTGAGATCAGGAGTTTGAGACCGGCCTGGCCAACATGGTGAAACCCCATCTCTACTAAAAATACAAAAAATAAGCCAGGTGGGGTGGCAGGCGCCTGTAATCCCAGCCACTTAGGAGGCTGAGGCAGGAGAATCACTTGAACCTGGGAGGCAGAGGTTACAGTGAGCCAAGATTGCACCATTGCACTCTAGCTTGGGCGACAAAGACGAAACTCCATCTCAAAAGAAAAAATTATTTTTTTAAAGATCTGGAGACAAAAAATATGGCCTATCCTACATAGTACAAAATATGAATATTCACATATCAAATTAGGATTTTTTTTTTCTTTTTTTGTTGTTTCCAGCGAGGTTGGATGAAATTAGGAAATAACCTTAAGGAATAGCTCCAACAGCAGTCACTTTAATGAAATAAGTGGAGGCCGGGTGCAGTGGCTCACGCCTGTAATCCCAGCACTTTGGGAGGCCAAGGTGCATGGATCACTTGAAGTCAGGAGTTCGAGACCAGCCTGGCCAACATGGTGAAACCCCCATCTCTACTAAAAATATAAAAATTAGCCAGGCATGGTGGCATGCGCCTGTAATCCCAGCTACTCAGGAGGCTGAGACACGAGAATCACTTGAACCTGGGAAGCAGAGGTTGCAGTGAGCTGAGATCAGATCACTGCACTCCAGCCTAGGCAATAGTGTGAGACTCCATCCCAAAAAAAAAAAGGCCAGGCGCAGTGGCTCATGCCTGTAATCCCAGCACTTTGGGAGGCTGAGGCAGGTAGATCACGAGGTCAGGAGATCAAGACCATCCTCCTAACACGGTGAAACCCCATCTCTACTAAAAATACAAAAAATTAGCTGGGCGTGGTGGTGGGCACCTGTAGTCCCAGCTACTTGGGAGGCTGAGGCAGGAGAATGGCGTGAACCCGGGAGGCAGAGCTTGCAGTGAGCCTGGATCGCGCCACTGCAGTCCCTCAAAAAAAAAAAAAAAAAAAAAAAGAAGTGGAACCTCTGGAGAAGGGGGAAAATCAGTTTCTCCCTAAGAAACTTGACAAAAATTTACTGCTGTCATTGACCTTGCTGAAAAGAAAATAATACTTCTAAGTTTTAAATAATTCTGGCTAAGCAAACTATTTCTTCCTATAAAAACAAAACAAAAGCAGATGATAACCAGACACACACTGGTGCCAGACTAACACTACCCTTAGTTTCCTAAACTATTTCTTAATATGGTAAGATTTTAAAACTGTAACACATTTGAGTGGGTGGTAATACATAGGTTTATACAACTGTCGAACTCCTCCCATTGAACATTTGAGATCTGTGCATTTTACTGTATGTAAGTTATACAATTAAGAATAAATCAAACACCCCTCCAGCTCCCCAGTACACAGCTTTCCAGTACACAGGAAAAACAGTGTACTACTAGATATTTATCCTACAGAAAGGAAAACTTGAGCTTGAGACCAGCCTGGTCAATATGGTGAAACCCCATCTCTACTAAAAAAATGCAAAAATTAGCCAGACATGGTGGTGAGGGCGCCTGTAATCCCTTGGGAGGCCAAGGCACGAGAATGGCTTGAACCCAGAAGGTGGAGGTTGCAGTGAGCCGAGACTGTGCCACTGCACTCCAGCCTGGGTGACAGAGCGAGACTCTGTCTCAAAAAAAAACATAAAAAGGTGGTCAAAAAAAACATATTGTATGATTACTTTTATATGAAATGTCCAGAATAGGTAAACCCATAGACAGAAAGTAGATTAGTTGCCGCCTATGGCCAGAGCATGTAGGAGAGAAACAGACTGACTGCTAATGGGTATACGGTTTCTTTTAGGGGATACAAAAATGATCTAAAAGTACACTGTGGTGATGGTTGCCAACTCTGATTGTATTAAAAAAAAAAAAAAGAAAGGCCAAACCCCGCAGAATCACACACTTTAAATCAGTGATTTATATGAAATGTGAATGATTTAACTTTTTTTTTTTTAAACAAATGAGAGGCTCATGAAATGATCTCCAAGAGAAATTGTTCAATGAATGAAAGCAAAGTATAGAATGGGAGAATATTTTGTTATCGTTTATTAAAACACATGTATTGCCAGGCACAGTGGTTCACGCCTACAATCCCAGCACTTTGGGAGGCCAAGGCGGGCGGATCACCTGAGGTTGGGAGTTCGAGACCAGCCTGACCAACATGGAGAAACCCCCCCCTCTCTAGTAACAATACAAAATTAACCAGGCATGGTGGCGGGCACCTGTAATCCCAGCTATTTGGGAGGCTAAGGCAGGAGAATCACTTGAATGGAGAGGTGGAGGTTGCAGTGAGCCGAGATCGCGCCACTGCATTCTAGCTAGAGTGACAGAGCAAGACTCCGTCTCAAATAAATAAATAAAACACACATACACAGACACACAGTTGTAAATTCATAAATTATTCCTGGCAAGATACATAAGCAACTGATAACAGAGGGAGGTGGGGGAATGGTGGTGTCTGGGTGGCCTATGGGACCAAGATGGGAGAGTCTTATTTTTCACTGTACACCCTAAATCCTGTATTATATGCATATGTTACCAATGGAAAAAATTAAGATAAACTACTATTTGGATTTTGTTCTCTGAAGATACTCACCCTTTTCTTCCTGTTTTTTGTTTTTGATTTTGAGAAACAGTTTCACTCTGTCATCCAGGCTGGAATGCAGTGGCCATGATCTTGGCTCAATGCAACCTCAGCCTCCCAGGTTCAAGCAATTTTTCCTGCCTCAGCCTCCTGAGCAGCTGGGATTACAGGCACATACCACGACACCTGGCTAATTTTTTTGTATTATTAGTAGAGATGGGGTTTTCCCATGTTGGCCAGGCTGGTCTTGAACTCCCAACCTCAAGTGATCCACCTACCTCGACCTCCCAAAGTGCTGGGATTACAGGCGTGAGCCACCGTGCCAGGCCTTGGAGGTTTTTTTTTGTTTGCTTGCAGAGATAGGATCTTGCTGTTGTCCAGGCTGGAGTGCAGTGGTGAAATCACAGTTCACTGCACCCCCAAAATCCTGGGCTCAAGCAATAATCTTGCCTCAGCCTCTTGAGTAGCTAAGACTACAAGTGCAAACCACACCTGGCTAATTTTTTTTCTATTTTGTTTTTTTAGACACAGTGTCTTGCTGTGTTGCCCAGGATGGCCCAGAACTGTCTGCCTCTATCAATCTTCTCGGGAATCCTCAGCTTCCCAAGTAGCTGGGGTTATATGTGCAAGGCATCACACCCAGCTCTCACCTGTTTATTTTTTAGAGGTGGGTCTTACTTTGTGGCCCAGGCTGGAGTGTAGTGGTACAGGCATAGCTCACTATAGCCTCAACCAGCAGAACTCAAGCCATTCTCCCACCTCAGCTTCCTCAGTAGCTGGAACTACAGGCATGCACCACCATGCCCAGTTCATTTTATATTTTTTATTATTTGTAGAGAGGGGCTCTCACCGTGTTGCCCAGGCTGCTCTCAAACTGCTGGGCTCAAGCGCTCCTCCTGCCTCAGCCTCCCAAAGTGCTGGGATTATAGGCACAAGCCTCCATGCCCAGCCTATCTCATATTTATACAAAAGTAAGTTCAGGGCCAGGTGCAGTGGCTCACGCCTGTAATCTCAGCACTTTGGGAGGCCGAGGCGGGCAGATCATGAGGTGAGGAGTTCGAGACCAGCCTGACCAACATGGTGAAACCCTGTCTCTACTAAAAATATAAAAATTAGCTGGGCGTGGTGGCATGTGCCTGTAATCCCAGCTACTCGGGAGGCTGAGGCAGGAGAATCGCCTGAACCCAGGAGGCGGAGGTTGCAGTGAGCTGAGATCGTGCCACTGCACTCCAGTCATGGTGACAGAACGAGACTCCATCTCAAAAAAAAAAAAAAAAAATTCAAAACTGATCATATACGTAATGTAAAAATATACAACTTTTTGAAGAAAACAGGAGAAAACCTTCATGACTTCGGGTTACTCAGAGTTCTTAGATACAACCTCAAAAGCACAATTCACAAAAGAAAAGAAATGATAAAGTGCACTTAATCAAAATGTAAAACTTCTGCTCTGCAAAGGACAATAAGAAGGTAAGTTGGGTCAGGCGCGGTGGCTCACATCTGTAATCCCAGCACTTTGGGAGGCCGAGGTGGGCAGATCACAAGGTCAGGAGTTCTAGACCAACCTGGCCAAGATGGTGAAACCCTGTGTCTACTAAAAATACAAAAAAATTAGTAGGGCGTAGTGGCGGGTGCCTATAATCCCAGCTACTCGGGAGGCTGAGGCAGAGAATTGCTTGAACCCAGGAGGCAGAGGTTGCAGTGAGTCGAGACTGTGCCACTGCACTCCACCCTGGGTGACAGAGTGAGACTCCATCTAAAAAAAAAAAAAAGAATGAAGATATGTCACAGATTAGGAGAAAATATTTATAAATCACATATCCAACAAATGACTTGTATCCAGCAAATATAAAGAATTTTCAGGGCCGGGTGCGGTGGCTCAAGCCTGCAATCCCAGCACTCTGGGAGGCCGAGACGGGCAGATCACGAGGTCACAAGATCAAGACCATCCTAGCTAACACGGTGAAACCCAGTCTCTACTAAAAAATACAAAAAACTAGCCAGGCGAGGTGGCGGGCCCCTGTAGTCCCAGCTACTCGGGAGGCTGAGGCAGGAGAATGGCGTAAACCTGGGAGGGGGAGCTTGCAGTGAGCTGAGATCTGGCCACTGCATTCCAGCCTAGGCAACAGAGCGAGACTCCGTCTCAAAAAAAAAAAAAAAAAAAAAATTCAACAATAAGAAAGTAACAACCCAATTTAGAAAATGGGCAGACTCAGCCGGGCGCGGTGGCTCACGCCTATAATCCCAGCACTTTGGGAGGCTGAGGTAGGCGGATCGCCTGAGGTCAGGAGTTCAAGACCAGCCTGGCCAACATATAGTGAAGCCCCGTCTCTACTAAAAAATACAAAAATTATCTGGGTGTGTCGGTGCACACCTATAGTCCCAGCTACTTGGGGAAGCTGAGGCAGGAGAATCACTCAAACCCGGGAGGTGGAGGTTACAGTGAGCTGAGACTGCACCACTGTACTCTAGCCTGGGCAACAAAGCAAGACTCCGTCTCTCCAAAAAAAAAAGAAAATGGGCAGACTGGGCATGATGGCTCATGCATGTAATCCCAGGGAGGCCAAGGCAGGAGGATTGCTTGAGCTAAGGAGTTTGAGACAAGCCTGGGTAACATAATGAGACCCTGACTCTATTTATTTATTTATTTTAAAGGGCAAAAGATCTGAGCAGACCCTTCATCAAAGAAGATAAACAAATGGCAAATAAGCACATGAAAAGATGCTCAGCATCATTAGTTATCAGGAAAATGCAAATTTTTAAAAACATGATATACCTATATAAAATAGCTAAAATTTAAAAACAAAAGCAAGTGCTGGAGAGGATACAAAGAACTGAAACCCTCATACATTGCTGGTGTGAATGTAAAATGGTATAGTTTTTCTGGAAGACAGTTTGGTAGTTTCTTCTAAAGTTAAATGTATACTTACATGACTCAGCAATCCCACTCCTAGGTACTTACTGTAGAGAAATGAAAACGTACATTCACACAAAAATCTGTATATAAATGTTTATAGCAACCTCGTTCACAACTACCAAAAACCGAAAACAATCCAAATGTCCTTTAAATGGTGAATAAACAAATTATGGTATATTCATTCAATGGAATACTCAGAAATAGAAAGGAAAGGCCAGGTGCAGTGGCTCACATCTGCAATCCCAGCAATTTGGGAAGCCAAGGCAGGTGGATCACCTGAGGTCAGGAGTTTGAGACCAGCCTGGCCAACATGGTGAAACCCTCTCTCTACTGAAAATACAACAATTAGTTGGGCATGGTGGCATGTGCCTGTCATCCCAGCTACTCGGGAGGCTGAGGCAGGAGAATCGCTTGAACCTGGGAGGCAGAGGTTGCAGCGAGCCAAGATTGCGTCATTGCAATCCAGCCTAGACAACAAG
>NC_045434.1:193906822-193922504 GCF_002776525.5 Piliocolobus tephrosceles | reverse complement strand
AAAAAAAAAAAAAAAAAAAAAAAAAAAGAAATAGAAAGGAAAGACTACAGGCTGGGTGTGGTGGCTCATGCCTGTAATCCCAGGACTTTGGGAGGCCAAGGCAGGTGGATCACCTGAGGTCAGGAGTTGGAGACCAGCCAGGCCAACATGGTGAAAGCCTGTCTCCACTAAAAAACACAAAAATTAGCTGGGCATGGTGGCACGTGCCTGTAATCCCAGCTACTTGGGAGGCTGAGGCAGGAGAACCGCTTCAACCCTGGAGGCGGAGGTTGCAGTGTGCAGGGATCACACCATTGCACTCCAGCCCGGGCAGCAGAGTTAGACTCTGTCTCAACAACAAAAACAAAAAGACTACTGACACATGCAACAACATAGATGAATCTCAAATGTATCATACTAAGTGAAAAAGGCAAGGCTCAAATGGCTATATAATTCCATTTATAGGCCAATCTGGAAAAAAACAGTTATAGGGATGGAAAACAGATCAGTGGCTGCTAAGAAGCCTGGGGCAGAGGAGCGTTTGACTACAAAGGAGCAGCATGATTAAATCTGTGGAGGTGGGGGCTGACATTGTTCTGTATCTTGAGTGTTGTAGTGCTTACACGACAGTATATATTTGTCATATTCTATGAGTTATGACTGTACCCCCATAATAATCTTATTGTATATAAATTTAAAAATAATTTTTTTTTTGGCGGAGTTCCGCTCTTGTTGCCCAAGCTGGAGTGCAATGGCACCATTTCTGCAACCTCCGCCTCCCAGGTACAAGCAATTCTCCTATCTCAGTCTCCCAAGTAGCTCAGATTACAGACATACACCACCATACCCAGCTATTTTTTTTTTGTATTTAATACAGACGGGGTTTCACCATGTTAGGCTGGTCGCAAACTCCTGACCTCAGGTGATCCACCTGCCTCGGCCTCCCAAAGTGCTGGGATTACAGGGCGTGCACCTCCAAGCCCGGCCTATTTTTTTTTGAGATAGAATCTCACTCTGTTGCCCAGGCCAGAGTATAGGGGCCCAACCCTGGCTCACGGTAACCTCTGCCTCCCGGGTTCAAGCAATTCTACTGCCTCAGCCTCCAGAGTAGCTGGGATTACAGGAACGTGCCACCAGGCCTGGCTAATTTTTGCGTTTTTTAGTAGAGATGGCGTTTCGCCATGTTGGCTAGGTTGGTCTTGAACTCCCAACCTCAAGTGATCCTCCTGCCTCAGCCTCCCAAAGTGCTGGGATTACAGGCATGAGCCACTGTGCCCAGCCAAAAAATAAATTTTAAAAAGTAAAACGGGGCCAGGTACAGTGGCTCATCCTCTGTAATCCCGGCACTTTGGGAGGCTGAGGTGGGCAGATCACTTGAGGTCAGGAGTTCGAGACCAGTCTGGCCAACAGGGTGAAACCCCCATCTCTACTAAAAATACAAAAATTAGCCAGGTGTGGTGGTGCGTGCCTGTAATCCCAGCTATTTGGGAGGCTGAGGCAGGAGAATCACTTGAACCCAGGAGGTGGAGACTGCAGTGAGCCGAGATCGTGCCACTGAACCCCAGCCTGGGTGACAGAGTAAGAGTCTGTCTCAAAAAAATAAAAAATAAATAAAAATAAAAAACATAAAAAGAGGCATTAACTGACTAGGCACCGTGGCTCACACCTGTAATCCCCACACTTTGGGAGGCCGAGGCGGGCAGATCATAAGGTCAGGAGTTCGAGACCATCCTGACCAACATGGTGAAACCCCTTCTCTACTAAAAATACAAAAAAATTAGCCAGGCGTGGTGGCACTCGTCTGTAATCTCAGCTACTTAGGAGGATGAGGCAGGAGAATCGCTTGAACTCGGGAGGCTGAGATCGCACCACTGCACTCCAGCTTGGGTGACAAAGACTCCATATAAAAAACAAAACAAAACAAAACAAAACAAAACCACAAAAAACAGCCATTAACTGTGGGACAGTTTGAGAGAACAATAATAATTAACCCTTACTATTACCTACTATGTAGAAATTGTGTGCTGTGATTCACAAAGAAAATATGGAAAGTCCATCCCCCAGTGATCTGTAGTTGAAAATATTTAATAATTCTATCAAAACACAATTGTATGGGTTAGAGTTCAATTTAAATAACCTCATCTGGGCCAGGTGCAGTGGCTCATGCCTGTAATCCCAACACTTTGGGAGGCTGAGATGGACAGATCACCTGAGGTCAGGAGTTTGAGACCAGCCCGACCAACATGGAGAAACCCCATTTCTACTAAAAATACAAAATTAGCAGGGCATAGTGGGGCATGCCTATAATCCCAGCTACTCGGGAGGCTGAGGCAGGAAAATCGCTTGAACCCAGGAGGCAGAGGTTGCAGTGAGCCGAGATCACGCCATTGCAGTCCAGCCTGGGCAACAAGAGCAAGACTCCATCTCAAAAATAAATAAGTAGGCCGGGCGCAGTGGCTCACACCTATAATCCCAGCACTTTAGGAGGCTGAGGCGGGTGGATCACGAGGTCAGGAGATCGAGACCATCCTGGCTAACAGGGTGAAACCCCATCTCTACTAAAAAAAGAAAAAAAATACAAAAAATTAGACGGGTGTGGTGGCAGGTGCCTGTAGTCCCAGCTAGTTGGGAGGCTGAAGCAGGAGAATGGCATGAACCCAGGAGGCAGAGCCTGCAGTGAACTGAGATCGCGCCACTGCACTCCAGCCTGGGCGACAGAGCAAGACTCCGTCTCAATCAATCAATCAATCAATAAAATCACATCTATCCTCCCTCCTTTTAAACTGTAGTTGACAGGCTGAGGATGACAAGCCCTAATTACTTCCCTTTTAACAACCTTGTACTTCAAACAGAAGTCTAGCTGCAACCCTATTATTGTATTGAGAGGATCTAATTTTTCATAGGGTAGGAATTAAGGAGACCTTGCAACAGTTGTAAGACCCCGGTATTCTCTGTGCATCTATTCCATTAACTGTTTTTTTAAAAAACAAAACAAAGGTGAAGAGAAAGGGGAACAGAAGACCAAGTAGCTTTCAAAAGTTTTTTGTTTACCTCTGAAATGTTTAGTAATTTATTATTTAAGCAAAATATTGGAATCAAGAGGACTGGCCTGATGGCACAAAAGCCATCTGTGGTGCATGACTTCACTTAATGACTGGTTTTTCTACCTGGCTGTTTCTTTCCTCTGTGGCTTCTAAATGTATCTAAATGAGCTCATATTTCCCAGCCTAAATAAGCTAAAAAGGATCAATTATTTGCAGTCTGTGAGACTCCAGAGCAACAGAAATGCAAGATTTGTTTCCAGTTTGCAATTAGGATTGGTTAATTGAGGCTCCAGCTGGTTTTGATTTATCAAAAAGGCAGTATACGCCACATGTGGGACCCCCTATCTGTAATCCCAGAACTTTGGGAGGCCAACATGGGAGGATTTTTTGAGGTTAGGAGTTGAGGACCAGCCTGGGCAACACAAAAAGATCCCGTCTCTAACAACAACAAAAGGTAGTATAGTGTATGGTACAGTGGTCAAGGATATGAATGATGGTAGCAGTATCTGGGTTTAAGTACCAACTGTGCCACTTTTTAGCTGTATTGAGCAAGTTACATAATCTCTTTATGCCTCAATTTTCTCATCTGAAAAAATTAAGTTAATAATGAAGTACAGGGTGGGCTTGGTGGCTCACACCTATAATTCTAGCAGTTTGGCAGGCTGAGTGGGAGGATCACTTGAGCCTAGGAGTTTAAGACCAGCCTGGGCAACATAGTAAGATCTCATCACTACAAAAAAAAAAGAATCAAAAAATTAGCCAGGCGTGGTGGCATGCACCTGCGGTTCCAGCTACTTGGGAGGTTGAGGCGGGAGGACTGCTTGAGCCCAGGAGGTTGATGCAGTAGTGAGATGTGATGGCACCACTGTACTCCACCGTGGGTGACAAAGCAAGACCCTGTCTTGGGGGGGAGAAAAAAATCAACATACTGCTAAATGCAGTGGCGCACACGTATAGTCCCAGCTACTATGAGGTCTGAGGTGATGGAATGGCTTGAGCCTAGGAATGCGAGACTGTAGTACATTGTGATAGGCCTGTGGCTAGCCACCATGCTCCAGTCTGGAAAATAAAGCAAGACCCCATCTCTCAAAAACTACCAGTGTTTAACCCATCCTGCTGCTAACCCAGCACACATATCCATATGTGCTGGCACCATATAAGTTTTCTTTATGACTTCAAAGATTAACAAAATAATGGTGGACTGAAAACAAATGGTAGCAACAAGTGGTCAGCAGGAGGTTGATGAGAGGTACTGTGGAAAACCCAAATCAAGAGGGCTGGGTGCCATCTTTGGTCAGTTTCCACATCCATAATTAGGAGTTGGACCAGGCAAATTCTTTTTTCCCTTTTTGTTTGAGACAGAGTCTCACTCTGTCACTCAGGCTGGAGCGCAGTGGCGCGATATTGGTTCACTGCAACCTCCACCTTTGGCCGGACCAGGCAAATTCTAAAGTCGCTTGAACCTGGGAGGTGGAGGTTGCAGTGAGCTAAGATCACACCACTGCATTCCAGCCTGGGTGACAGAACAAGCCTCCATCTCAAAAAAAAAAAAAAAAAAAAAAAAAATTCAGTGTAAGATTTTCTTTTTAATTAGCTGGGTGTGGCTGTGTATGCCTGTAATTCCAGCTACTGGGGAGGCTGAGGTAGGAGAAGTGCTTGAACCCGGGAGGCAGAGGCTGCAGTGAGCCAAGATCACCCCACTGCACTCTAGCCTGGGCGACAGAGCGAGACTCCATCTCCAGAAAAAATATTTTCTTTTTTTGTTGTTGTTGCCCTCTTTACCCTCCCTGTCTGACTTAAATTACGTCCATACATAGAGATTTCAAAGTCTGTCTGCCTCCAACACACCTGTTTCACAGTGCAGCCTGTAAACATTGCTGATATAGTGCCTACAAAATACTTTGGGGCTTTCCATAAAGAATCCCAATCAAAAGTAGTATGTCTTTGCCAGGTGTCAAGCCCAGCACTTTGGGAGGCAGATGCAGGAGGATCACTTGATGACAGGAGTTTGAGACCAGCCTGGGTAATCGTAGTGAGACCCCATTTCTATATTTTTTAAATTGTTTTATTTTCTTTGGAGATGGAGTCTCTCTCTGTCGCTCACTCTGGAGTGTAGTGGTGCGATCTCGGCTCACTGCAACGTCCACCTCCTGGGTTCAAATGATTCTCCTGCTTCAGCCTCCCGAGTAGCTGGGATTACAGGCATCTGCCACCACATCCGGCTAATTATTGTATTGTATTGTATTGTAGTTTTATTTTATTTTATTTTTTGAGACAGAGTCTCACTCTTGTCAGTCAGGCTGGAGTGCAACAGGGCAATCTCAGCTCACTGCAACCTCCGCCTCTTGGGTTCAAAGGATTCTCGTGCCTCAGCCTCCCGAGTAGCTGGGATTACAAGCATGCGTCACCATGCCTGGCTAATTTTGTATTTTTAGTAGAGATGGGGTTTCTCCATGTTGGTTAGGCTGGTCTCGAACTCCCAACCTCAGGTGATCCGCCTGCCTTGGCCTCCCAAAGTGCTGGGATTATAGGCATAAGCCACCGTGCCCAGCCTAATTTTTTTTTTTTTTTTTTTTGAGACAGAGTCTCGCTCTGTCACCCAGGCTGGAGTGCAGTGGTGCGATCTCAGCTCACTGCAGCCTCTGCTTCCCCGGTTCCAGCAATTGTCCTGCCTCAGCCTCCCAGGTAGCTGGGACTACAGGCACACGCCACTATGCCCAGCTAATTTTTGTATTTTCAGTAGAGACGGGGTTTCACCATGTTGGCCAGGCTGGTCTCGAACTCCTGACCTCAGGTGATCTGCCCACATCAGCCTCCCAAAGTGCTAGGATTACAGGGATTACAGGCATATGCCACTGTGCCTGGCCTATTTTAATTTTTTAAGACACAGTCTTGCTCTGTTGCCTAGGCGGGAGTGCAGTGGTGTGATCTCGGCCCACTGCAACTTCCACCTCCCCGGTTCAAGTGGTTCTCCTGCCTCAGCCTCCAGAGTAGCTGGGATTACAGGCGCCTGCCACTGCGCCTAGATAATTTTTGTATTTTTAGCAGAGATGGGGCTTCACCACATTGGCCAGGCTGGTCTTGAACTCCTGACCTCAAGTGATCTGCCTGCCTCAACCTCCCAAAGTGCTGGGATTACAGGCATGAGCCACCAGGCCCAGCCCCTATTTCTATCAATTTTTTAAAAAAGGTGCTATGTCCTGGGCCAGGCGCAGTGGTTCCTGCCTGTAATCTCAGCACTCTGGGAGGCCAAGGCAGGCAGATCATCTGAGGTCAGGAGTTTGAGACAAGCCTGGCCAATATGGTGAAACCCATCTCTACTAAAAATACAAAAATTAGCCAGGCATAGTGGTGTGTGCCTGTAATTCCAGCTACACAGGAGGCTGAGGCAGGAGAATTGCTTGAACCTAGGAGGCGGAGGTTGGAGTGAGCCAAGATCGCACCACTGCTCTCCAGCCTGGGCAACAAGAATGAAAGAGCGAAACTGCATCTCACAGAAAAAAAAAAAAAAGGTAGTATGTCCTTTTGTCCTTTGTTCCTGTCGGCTCTGATTATAATGCAATGATTTTCTGATCGGGTATTTTGAAGTCCTATTATAATAAGTCAATGCTAGAGCCACAAATGAAATAAAGTACATTCTGCAAGTATAGGGAAGGATGTTAACTCAGGAATAAATTACCATTAATTAAACCATCAAGTACTTTGAAGTGGTGACATGGGCATGGGTATGCTTTCCCTCATAAGTTGGTATAAGTAAGTTTTGATCATTTATATATAACAGGCGCTTGCAAATAGTACAGACTCTGGGGAAAAAAATAGTAGTTTTTTTTTTTTTTTTTTTTTGGAGACGGAGTCTCGCTCTGTCGCCCAGGCTGGAGTGCAGTGGCCGGATCTCAGCTCACTGCAAGCTCCGCCTCCTGGGTTTACGCCATTCTCCTGTCTCAGCCTCCCGAGTAGCTGGGACTACAGGTGCCCGCCACCTCGCCCGGCTAGTTTTTTGTATTTTTTAGTAGAGACGGGGTTTCACCCTGTTCGCCAGGATGGTCTTGATCTCCTGACCTCGTGATCCGCCCGTCTCGGCCTCCCAAAGTGCTGGGATTACAGGCTTGAGCCACCGCGCCCAGCCAAAAATAGTAGTTTTAACTAAGCCCAATTCCCCCAAACATCTAATTCATGATATAATTAACTGGAAAGTTAATCAAATTTAAGCCCTTGTTTTTCAAATTACTTTTTTTTTCTTTTTAGACAGACTCTCATTCTGTCGTCCAGGCTGGAGTACAGTGACATAATCTCGGCTCACTGGAACCTCCACCTCTAGGGTTCAAGTGATTCTCTCCCACCCCAGCCTCCAGAGTAGCTGGGACCACGGGGATGCACCACTATGCCCAGCTAATTTTTGTATTTTTAGTAGAGATGGGGTTTTGCCATGTTGGCCTGGCTGGTCTCGAACTCCTGACCTCAGGTGACCCGCCCACCTTGGCCTCCTAAAGTGCTGGGATTATAGGCATGAGCCATTATGCCCAGTCCAAATTAGTCTTTCTTGGCCTCCTAAATCTAAAATTAAATATGTCTTTCTACATTGCAAGTAAAAGCTCTACAAAGTTCCCATTTTTCTATCTTAAATAATCCATGCTTCTGTGAAAACAGAATTTAGTTCTCCTCAAATGCCACAATACGTAAGTACCCTAATAAGTTATAGTGCTTGACATTTAGAGGAGCCTTAAGAAGGAGGGGATGCTTTTATTCAATTATATGTTTTGTATAACGATTACTTCTATTTTGCTGATGGACAAACTGAGACAGAGGAATCCACTTAGAAGAGTAGAAAAAAGTTTTAGAGGCACACGTAACTGGGGTTGGGTCACTCGGTACTGTGTGATTTCAGGCAAAGCATTTAACCTCTCTAAACCTATTTCATTATCTGTACAACGAGACTGACAATATCTAACTTGTGGGACTGTGATAATTAAATCATAGAATACTCGAAAGTACATAAGCTGTGCCTGGTTAGTCTGAGTAGGTTTCAGAAAAAGATATTAATATTGAAGTAAGTGACTGGTGCAAGTCTCCCCACAATCCTTATCCAAAAGCAGCCATCCCTAGTAAATGTTCGCACTAAAAATGCAGGACACACTTATTTATGGCTTTCCAAACAGCGAAAGAAAGAAGAGAAAGAAAGAAAGAAAGAAGGAAGAAAGAAAGGAAAGGAAAGGAAAGGAAAGGAAGAAAGAAAGAAAGAAAGAAAGAAAGAAAGAAAGAAAGAAAGAAAGAAAGAAAAGAAAGAAAAGAAAGAAAAGAAAGAAAAGAAAGAAAAGAAAGAAAAGAAAGAAAAGAAAGAAAAGAAAGGAGAAAGAAAGAGAAAGAAAAGAACACTGAGCTTTATTTAAAGGTTCCAGCCAGGTGCAGTGGCTCATGCGTATAATCCCAACATTTTGGGATGTCAAGGTGGGAGAATCACTTGAGGACAAGAATTCAACACCAGCCTAGGCAACACAGCCAAACACCGTCTCTAAAAAAAAAACTTAAAAATTAGCTGGGTGTAGTGGCTCATACCTGTAGTCCCAGCTACCCAGGAGGCTGAGGCAGGAGGAGTGCTTGAGCCCAAGAATATAGGTTGCAGTGAGCTATGCTGATGCTACTGCACTCCAATATGGGCAACAGAACAAGACCCTGTCTCAAAAATATAAAAATAAAAATAAAGATTTCCTTATTATTAAGTGACATTTACTGTATCAATGTCAATGCAGTAACAACACTCAAAGTATCAGAAACTGTAAAAATTTCCAGTTTTTACTGGAAATAAAAACTGGGCCAGGCGTGGTGGCTCATGTCTATAATCCCAGCACTTCGGGAGGCTGAGGTGGGCAGATCACTTTAGGTCAGGAGTTCGAAACCAGCCTGGCCAACATGGTAAAACCCTGTCTCTACTAAAAATACAAAAATTAGCTGGATATCGTAGCACACACCTGTAATTCCAGCTACTTGAGAGGCTGAGACAGGAGAATCGTTTGAACCGGGGAAGCAGAAATTGCAGTGAGCCGAGATCATGCCACTGCACGCCAGCCTGGGTGACTCTGTCTCAAAAAAAAAAAAACTGGAAGCGGGGGTAAGTGACTCATGCCTGCAATCCCAGCACTCTGGGAGGCCAAGGTGGGAGGATCACTTGAGCCTAGGAGTTTGAGACCAGCCTGGGCAATATAGTGAGACTCTGTTTCTACAAAAAATTTAAAAATTAGCAGGGCGTGGAGGCACATGCCTGTAGTTCCAGCTACTCAGGAGGTATATATAGGGTGGAAGATTGCTTGAGCCTAGGAGGTTGACGTGCACGGTGCCAAGACTGAGCCACTGCACTTCAGCCTGGGCAACAGAGAGAGAACTTGTCTCAAAAAAAAAGAAATTCCCTCCTGAGTTTGAAGATAAAGCAAAGATTCTGGAAGCATTTAAGAAACATTAACCAAGCATCTCATTTGTTACGCACAGAAGGGTACTGTAATAAAATTATGATCTAACTAACCATTGCCTCACTGTAATCCTAAACCTCTTTGAAACTTAGCCTCCTTAAATGTAAAATAGGAGTTTTTAAAAGATGATCTTTTGGGACTCTTCCATCACTGACATTCTTTTACTTGAGATGCAGAGATCTGTGCTCATTCAGGGTTGAGTGGAATGGGATTTAAAGCACTTATCAAGTATATAACTGAGTTCCAACTGTTTTCAACTTCACATCTGATTCCCAAGAATGAAGCAGAAAATGAAGATGTTTGCATGTGGGCTTCCTAGATTGAGTATCTAACACAAGAAAAGCCTGCCAAGAGCCAAGCAGGCAGTGCGAAGGAGAAGTTGTCTTCCCATGAATACGTCCTTTATCTCTCTGGGTTCAGGGAATACTGTGAAAAAAAATGGATCACTAAATCTTTTCCAAACCCTTTCCCTTTACTTTCTAGGCTGATCTCACACCCATGGTCCCTTAGATCCAAGGCTTTTAGGAGCTTGGGTCCTCACCGCCCTGTTCCGAGACTCAGGTACTCGCAGTCTCAAAGCCCGGATCCCGTCCCCAAAGAAGCCCCAGTCTTCACTGCCCGCTTCTGTTCCCTTCCAAACTCAGGTTTTCTCTGTCTGCTTCTGCCCCTCAGGAACCTAAGTCTTCGCTGCCCCGTTTCTGAATCCTTAGGAGGCCGGGTCTTCACTGTCCCGCTTCTGCCTCTTAGAAGCCCAAGTCCTCACCGCTCCACTTTTACCTCTCCAGAGCCCGTGTCTTCACACCCCGTTCCTTTCCGACCCTCTCCTCGTAGGAGTGCGGGTCCTCATAATCCTGCTCCTCTCAGACCACTTTCCCTCAGATGCCGGAGAACTCAGATCCGTCCCCGTTCCCTAAGTCCCGTCTTGGAGCCCGGGTCCCCACAGCCGCGTCTTCTCCGAGCCTGATCCTCTGTCGGTCCCTTCCCAAGAGCCTGAATCCTCACAGCCCCGTCTCGTCCACAACCTGGTCCTTCAAACACTGACCTACTGTAGATCTGGGTCCTGACTCCCTCCTCCCGCTCTTGTTCCTCAACTGCCAGGGCCCAAGACTCACAGGCAGCAGCGTCTATCTCCCCATGATATGCGGAGACTGCCCCAGAGAAGCGTTCGTCTCAGCAGCCGGTCCGACTGCGCGGCCCTCCCCGACTACTTCCGGCACCGCTCCCCGCCTCCAACCCGGAAACGCGCGGCTCTTCCGGCCGGCGGGCGCGCGCCTCGCTTGCGCAGGCGCAGACTGCCCTTCGACGCGTGGTGGCGATGTTGAGCTGTGTGTAGCTACAGCCTGCAGCTTGCGCTTTTAACTGCTTGTAGTTGAGTGGCAGCATGAGCGAGCTCTGCGTATTCCACCCCGGCGTTAAGAATCCTTCACTAGCTTTTCTTCCCGACTCTGCTTATTTTTCCATCGGTAGCATGACGGGTAATTGACGCCCTCGGATGGCTTTGAGGTCGCCATTTTTGGTTGGTGCCTTTGTCATGGTGTCAGGACCGGGATATCATCTGGGACACATTACCCCACAGGTATCCTGTTGAACCTCAACGAGGAAGTTGGCAACACAGTAACCGGGAGATGAGACAGATCGGTTGGTTGTGCCTGTGAACTGGCAATTCAGTAATAACAATTGAGTGCTGACTGTTTGCCAGGAATTGTGCTAATCCGCTTACCTCCGTTATGCCATTTAATCATTTAGAGGAGACTTGTGAGAGATTAAGCAAAGTTCTAGCTATTAAGTGCAGAGCCTCAGCTTGAACTCAGACCTCACTACTAAGCCAAAGCCTGTCCTGTAGCATTCTCTAAAGCTTTCAGTTTTTCGGCTGTCAAATGCTTGGTGAGAATTGCTTTTATGTGGCTCACGCCTGTAATCCCAGCACTTTGGGAGGCCTAGGCGGGTGGATCACGAAGTCAGGAGTTCAAGACCAGCCTTGCCAAGATGGTGAAACCCCATCTCTACTAAAAATACAAAACAATTAGCCGGGCTTGGTGGCACGCGTCTGTAATCGCAGCTACTCCGGAGGCTGAGGCAGAGAACTGCTTAAACCTGGAGGGGCGGAGGTTGCAGTGAGCCCAGATCGCGCCACTGCACTCCAGCCTGGGTGACAGAGCGAGACTCTGTCTCAAAAAAAGGAGAGAGAACTGCTGTTATTTTTTACTGTGTGCTGGAATGTTAGGTATGCAAGTAAGACCCAGTTCCAGCATCTGTAAGGTTCACAGTAAAATGGAGAAGAACCCACAAACACACCAAAAAAATGTAGAAAGAGCTGTGACAGGCCAGAGTGAGCCACAGTATCTACCAGCAGAAATTAGGAAAAGTGCCCAGATTGGTGCAGCATCCTGCCCTGTCTTTATATCTTCCTAATCCTCATCCTACCACGTTGCCAATCCACCCTCTACACTGCCACTCAATCCAAATTCTCAGATTCAAGTCCTCATGAACATTGGGCTCCGAGCTGTATTCCTAGCCTTATTTCCTTCCCACTGCTCTCCATTCTTTTGAGGGTCTGGCATACCACTTTTTGTTGTTGAATGCCTATACATCTTTTTTAAGATCCAGGTTGAATGTATATATGTTCATTCAACAAGTGTTTATTGAGTCTCATTGTGTGACAAACCTTTTGCTATGTGCTGAGTACATAACTGGTGGCTATCCTTGTCCTTAGAAAGTCTGCAACCTAGAGTGGGAAACAGACCATTAGCAACTGCACAAAAAGGCGATAGAAGAGAATACTGGCATAAGCCAGACTTATCTAGCTGTCTGATGGCCTGAGCCATGGTCATCAGTAAGGAAAACACTTCCTCAAGGACCAAGATGGCCAAGGTGGCTGGAGCTTTGGTAACCGGGAAAGACAATGAGTTTGGAGAGGTAGGCAGGGGTTTGTTATAGTCTGGACCTTTTAGACTAGACTATGATGGGGACTTGAGATTATATTCAGTATGCAATGGGAAGGTGTTGGAAGAACAGTGAAATTATGGTGATTTTTTTTTTTTTTTTTTTTTTGAGACGGAGTCTCGCTCTGTCGCCCAGGCTAGAGTGCAGTGGCCGGATCTCAGCTCACTGCAAGCTCCGCCTCCCGGGTTTACGCCATTCTCCTGCCTCAGCCTCCCAAGTAGCTGGGACTACAGGCGCCCGCCACCACACCCAACACCAACGGAGTTTCACCGTGTTAGCCAGGATGGTCTCGATCTCCTGACCTCATGATCCGCCCGTCTCGGCCTCCCAAAGTGCTGGGATTACAGGCTTGAGTCACTGCTCCAGGCCATATGGTGATTGTTAAATGATACAGAGTCTCACTCTGTCACCTGGGCTGGAGTGCAGTGGCGCAATCATAGTTCACTACAGCCTCAAACTCCTGTGTTCAAGCGATCCTCCTCCACCTCAGCTTCCCAAGTAGATGATTTTTCTTTTCCTTTTTTTAAGAGATAAGGGCTGGGCACCCTGGCTCACACCTGTAATCCCAGCACTTTGGGAGGCCAAGGCAGGAGGATCATGAGGTCAGGAGATCAAGACCATCCTGGCGAAAATAGTGAAACCCCGTCTCTACTGAAAATACAAAAATTAGCTGGGCTTGGTGGCACACACCTGTAACCCCAGCTACTCAGGAGGCTGAGGAAGGAGAATCACTTGAATCCGGCAGGTGGAGGTTGCAGTGAGCTGAGATTGTACCACTGTACTCCAGCCTGCGCCAAGGGAGCAAGACTCCATCTCAAACAAAACAACAACAACAAACAAACAAAACAGATAAGACCAGGCCAGGCACTGGGGCTCACGCCTGTAATCCCAGTATTTTGGGAGGCCGAGGCAGGTGGATCACTTGAGGTCAGGAGTTCGAGACCAGTATGGCCAACAGGGCGAAAGCGACTAAAAATATTTTTAGGCCGGGCGCGGTGGCTCAAGCCTGTAATCCCAGCACTTTGGGAGGCCGAGACGGGCGGATCATGAGGTCAGGAGATCGAGGCCATCCTGGCTAACACGTTGAAACCCCGTCTCTACTAAAAATACAAAAACTAGCTGGGCGAGGTGGCGGGCGCCTGTAGTCTCAGCTACTCGGGAGGCTGAGGCAGGAGAATGGTGTAAACCCGGGAGGCGGAGCTTGCGGTGAGCTGAGATCCGGCCACTGCACTCCAGTCCGGGCGACAGAGCAAGACTCCGCCTCAAAAAAAAAAAAAAAAATTTTTTTAAATTGGCGGGGCGTAGTGGCGCATGCCTGTAGTCCCAGCTACTCAGGAGGCTGAGGCATGAGAATCGCTTGAACCTGGGTGGCAGAGATTGAAGTGAGCCAAGATCATGCACTGCACTCCAGCCTGGGCAACAGTCTGGGAAAAAAAAAAAAAGAGATAAGGCAAGATGTGGTGGCTTACACTTGTAATCCCAACACTTTGGGAGGCCCAGGCAGGAAGACTGCTTGAGCCCAGGAGTTTGACCAGCCTGGGCAAGATAGGGAGACACTGTCTCTAAAAAAAAAAAAAAAAAAAATTAGCCTCAGCATGGTGGTGTGGACCTGTAGTCCCGGCCACTCAGCAGACTGACAGGCAGGAGGATCTGCGTGAGCCTAGGAGTTCCAGGCCGCAGTGAGCCATGATTGCACCACTGCATTCCAGCCTGGATGACAGAGCAACACACTGTCTCAAAAAAAAAAAAGAAAGAAAGAAAAGAAAAGAGAGAGATAACACCGGTGGATGATAGGAAGAGCAATTGACAGCACCATCTCTGGGCCTCTCACAAGTTTATACAACACATCTGCTTCCTATTACAATGTAAGACCTGTTTATGTATCTCCCTTCTCTTGTGACTTCTACTTCGTAAAGAGCAGGGATCTCCATGTATTATTAAAATATATTAAAGAAAGTAAAATACCTAACAGTCTATATTTTTTGTTGAAAACATTTTATTTTATTTTATTATGTATTATTATTATTTTATTTTTTTGAGACGGAGTCTTGCTCTGTGGCCCAGGCTGGAGTGCAGTGGTGGGATCTCAGCTCACTGCAAGCTCCGCCTCCCGGGTTCATGCCATTCTCCTGCCTCAGCCTCCCGAGTAGCTGGGGCTAGAGGCGCTGGCTAGTGTTTTTTTTTTTTTTTTTGTATTTTTTTTTTAGTAGAGACAGGGGTTCACCATGTTAGCCAGGATGGTCTCGATCTCCTGACCTCATGATCCGCCCATCTCAGCCTCCCAAAATGCTGGGATTACAGGCTTGAGCCGCCGCGCCCGGCTATTTATTATTTTTTTTTTTTTGAGATGGAGTTCGCTCTTGTTGCCCAAGCTGGAGTGCAATGGCACGGTTTCGGCTCACTGCAACCTCTGCCTCCTGGGTTCAAGCGATTCTCCTGCCTCAGCCTCCCTAGTAGCTGGGATTACAGGCACCCGCCACCACGCCCAGCCAATTTTTTGTATTTTTAATAGAGACAGGGTTTCACCATGTTGGCCAGGCTGGTCTCAGACTCCTGACCTCAGGTGATCCACCTGCCTCAGCCTCCAAAAGTGCTGGGATTACAAGCATGAGCCACCGTGGCTGGCCTGAAAACATTTATTTATATGTATACAATGCATACATACATAGAAAGCAGTCTGGCAAGATAAACACTAAACTATTAACAGTTTGGAGGAAGCATTTTCAGATTTTATATCATTTCTGTGCTGTTTCAATTTCTTTACAATTGTCACATATTGGTTTTATTTTTTTGAGACAAGGTCTTCATCTGTCACCTAGGCTGGAGTGCAGTGGCATGATTATGGCTCACTGTAGCCTTGACTTCCCTGGCTCAAGCAATCCTTCTGCCCCAGCCTCTGGGGTAGCTGGGACCACAGGCCCATGCCACGATGCTCAGTTAATTTTTTATTTTGGGGTATAGACGAGGTCTCTATATGTTGCCCAGAGTGGTCTCAAACTCCTGAGCTCTCAACGTGTTGGGATTACAGGCATGACCCACAGCACCTGTCCATCATTATCCATTAAAAAAAAAATGGGAACAAGTCGGGAACGGTGGCTCACGCCTATAATCCCAGCACTTTCGGAGGCAGAAGCGGGCGGATCACAAGGTCAGGAGATCGAGACCATTCTGGCTAACACGGTGAAACCCCGCCTCTACTAAAAATACAAAAAAATTGCCGGGCACGGTGGCGGGTGCTTGTAGTCCCAGCTACTC
>NC_045434.1:193891646-193906422 GCF_002776525.5 Piliocolobus tephrosceles | reverse complement strand
CTGCAACCGCAAGGAGTGATTCCTCCCTCGCTTGCTCAGCCGCTCTTCCCTGCCACTCCCTCGGCGCCCGTCAGCACCTTCCCAGCAAGCCCTGTTTATATTTGCATATCGACTCACGTCATTTTCTTCTAAGTAAAAATGGAAAGGACAAATTCTAGATTCTCCTTGTGAAGTCTTCCTTTCAGTTCAGAAGAAATGGAATTCGCTCTCCAACTTCAGGAAATTGAAATAAAGACTTGCTTGGATTTTGTGTTCACCTTTACCAAAAAATGGATTTGCTAACACTGCCACCCCGCTTTGGTAGCAAATAAAGCAAAAAGGGCTTCTGTCGTGAGTGGCACACGTAGGGCAACTCGATGGCTCTTCGTGCGGAATCGACATCAAGAGATTTCGGAAGCATAATTTTTTGATATTCGGGCAGCTGGTGATCGTTGGTCCCGGCGCCCTTCTTTTCCTGTCTCAAGTTAGATAAAGTTTTTCTGGCAAGTTAGAGATCGAAATTGAGGTTGATCCTAGCTGTGTGTGTGAACCGCAGATGACTAAAATAGCAGGATATTTAACATATATAATACATAAGTAGCGAGACGGTGCTAGACCTGTATCCTAGTACTTGGGCGGTGGAGGTGGGATAACCCCGCGTGTTCTCGTGTGGGAGGCCAGTCTGAGCAACACAGCTGGAAGCCCCCACAAACGAGAGAATTTAAAAATTGTAAGTGCGTGGTGGCGCGCGTAACAGAAAATTATTTAGCGACTGTGTTACAATATAGCAGCTAAGGGAATAGACCTAGTCCCTGACTTCAGGAGACCTGCCTCAGCCTCCCAAGTAGCTGGAACTACAGGCCTGCGCCATCATTCCCAGCTAATTTTTTTATTTTTAGTAGAGACCGGTTCACCATGTTGGCCAGGATGGTCTCGATCTCTTGATCTGGTGATGCGACCACTTCGGCCTCCCAAAGTACTAGGATTACAGGCGTGGCCATCGCGCCCGGCCTGCGCAGAGGAAATTGAGATTACCTTCACCAGGCCTCAGCAAACTTTTTCTATACCTTATACCATATACAAAAGATTAATTCAAGGGCGGGCGCAGTGGCTCACGCCTGTAATCCCAACACTCCGAGAGGCCGAAGTGGACGGACCACCTGAGGTCGGGATTTCAAGACCAGCCTGACCAACATGGAGAAACCCCTTCTCTAACTAAAAATACAAAATTAGCCGGGCATGATGGAGCATGCCTGTAATCCCAGTTACGAGGGAGGCTGAAACAGGAGAATTGCTTGAACCCAGGAGGCGGAGGTTGCAGTGAACTGAGACCGCACCATTGCACTCCAGCATGGGCAACAAGAGTGAAACTCCGTCTCAAAAAGAAAAAAAAAGAAAAGAAAATTAATTCAAAATGGATCAAAGACCTAAATGTAAGACCTTAAACTATAAAACCCTTAGAGAAAACACAGGGGAAAATGACATCGACTTTGTCAATGATTTCTTGGATATAACACAATGGTGCACAAGCAACAAAAAATAAATTGGTCTTCATCAAATTTTAAAATGTTAACATTAATTTTAAAATTAAAATGAAAAACCCGGCTGGGTGTGGTGGCTCACACCTGTAATCCCTGCACTTTGGGAGACCAAGGTGGGCAGATCAGCTGAGGTCAGGAGTTCGAGACCAGCCTACCCAACATGGTGAAACCCCCATTGCTACTAAAATTACAAAAATTAGCCGGGCATGGTGGCGGGTGCCTGTAATCCCAGCTACTCTGGAGGCTGAGACAGGAGAACGTTTGAACCCGGGAGGCAGAGGTTGCAGTGAGCTGAGATCCTGCCATTGCGCTCTAGCCTGGGTGACAACAGGGAAACTCCATCTTAAAAAAGAAGGCCGGGCCGGGCGCGGTGGCTCAAGCCTGTAATCCCAGCACTTTGGGAGGCCGAGACGGGTGGATCGCGAGGTCAGGAGATCAAGACCATCCTGGCTAACACGGCGAAACCCTGTCTCTACTAAAAAATACAAAAAACTAGCCGGGCCAGTTGGCAGGCGCCTGTAGTCCCAGCTACTCGGGAGGCTGAGGCAGGAGAATGGCCTAAACCCAGGAGGCGGAGCTTGCAGTGAGCTGAGATCCGGCCACTGCACTCCAGCCTGGGCCACAGAGCGAGACTCCGTCTCAAAAAAAAAAAAAAAAACAAAACAAAAAAAGAAGGCCGGAACAGTGGCTCATGCCTCTAATCCCAGCACTTTGGGAGGCTGAGGTGGGCAGATCACCTGAGGTCAGAAGTTCGAAACCAGCCTGGCAAACATGGTGAAACCCCGTCTCTACTGAAAATACAAAAATTAGCCAGGCATGGTGGCAGACACCTGTAATCCCAGCTACTTGGGAGTCTGAGGCAGGAGAATTGCTTGCACCCAGGAGGCAGAGTTGCAGTAAGCCAAGATCGTGCTATTGCACTCCAGCCTGGGCAACAGAGTGAGACTCTGTCTCAAAAAAAAAAGAAAAAAGCCGGTTGTGGTGGCTCACGCAAGTAATCCCAGCACTTTGGGAGGCCGAGGTGGGCAGATCACGAGGTCAGGAGTTCAAGACCAACCTGGCCAATATGGTGAAACCCTGTCTCTACTAAAAATACAAAAAAAAAAAAAATTAGCCGGGCATGGTGGTGCATGCCTGTACTCCCAGCTACTTGAGAGGCTGAGGCAGGAGAATCGCTTGAATCGAGGAGGCAGAGGTTGTGGTGAGCCAAGATAGATAGCATCATTGCACTCCAGCCTGGACAAGAGCGAAACTCCGTCTCAGAAAGAAAAAAATAAAAAACCCTTGTACATCAAAGGACACTATCAACAGAGTGGAAAGACAACCGACATCAGAGAACATGTTTGTAAATAACATATCTGATAAGGGATTAATATCCATAATACATAAGGAACTCATAACTCAACAACAACACAAACCCAGCCCAATTTAATGATGGGCAAAAGGACTTGTATAGATTATTTCTCCAAAGATGGCCAATAAGCACATGAAATGATGCTCAGCATCACTAATCATTAGGAAAATGCAAACCAAAACCATAATGAGATAGCACTTTACACCCATTAGGATAGGTATTAATTAAAAATATATATATCGGGAGTCTCTCTGAGCCTACTTTGGCCCAAGAGGCTGCCAATGATTCAAAATAATAATAATAATAAAGACCAGTGCTATGGATCACACCTGTAATCCCAGCACTTTGGGAAGCCAAGGTGAGAGGATGCCTTGATGCCAGGAGTTCAAGACCTAAAGATACCTCTACAAATAATTTATAAAATTAGCTAGGTGTGGGTCATGCACTGTGGCTCATGCCTGTAATCCCAGCACTTTGGGAGGCTGAGGCAAGTGGATCACTTGAAGTCATGAGTTTGAGACTAGCCTGGCTAACGTGGTGAAACCCCCATCTCTGCTAAAAATACAAAAATTAGCCAGGCATGGTGGCGGGCGCCTGTAATCCCAGCTACTCAGGAGGCTGAGGCAGAAGAATTGCTTGATCCCAGGAGGTGGAGGTTGCAGTGAACTTAGATCGTGCCACTGCACTCCAATGATACTGTCACATAAAAATAAAATAAAATAAAATAAAATAAAATAAATCAACACAGCCCAGGTGTAGTGGCTCATGCCTGTAATCCCAGGACTTTGGGAGGCCAAGGTGGGTGAATCACTTGAGATCAGGAGTTCAAGACCAGCCTAGCCAACATGGTACCAAAATTTGTATTAGGGTTCTCTAGAGGGACAGAACTAATAGAACATATGTATGTATGAAAGGGAGTTTATTTTTATTTTATTTTATTTTTTGAGCTAGAGTCTTACTCTGTTGCCCAGGCTGGAGTGCAGTGGAGCAACATAGGCTCACTGCAACCTCTACCTCCCAAGTTCAAGCAATTCTCCTACCTCAGCCCCTGAGTAACTGGGATTACAGGCACACGCCACTACACCTGGCTAAGTTTTGTATTTTTCTTTTTTTTTTTTTTGAGACGGAGTCTTGCTCTGTCGCCCGGGCTGGAGTGCAGTGGCCGGATCTCAGCTCACTGCAAGCTCCGCCTCCCGGGTTTACGCCATTCTTCTGCCTCAGCCTCCCTAGTAGCTGGGACTACAGGCGCCAGCCACCTCGCCCAGCTAGCTTTTTGTATTTTTCAGTAGAGACGGGGTTTCACCGTGTTAGCCAGGATGGTGTATTTTTTTTAGTAGAGACAAGGTTTCACCATGGTGGCCAGGCTAGTCTCTAACTCCTGACCTTGTGATCTGCCTGCCTTGGCCTCCCAAAGTGCTGGGATTACAAGTGTGAGCCACCTCACCTAGCCAAAGGGAGTTTACTAAGGAGAATTGACTCACATGGTCACAAAGTGAAGTCCCTTGATAGACCATCTACAAGTTGAGGAGCAAGGAAGCCAATAGTGGGCTGGACGCAGTGGCTCATGTCTATAATCCCAACACTTTTGGAGGCCAAGGCGGGCGGATCACCTGAGGTCAGGATTTTGAGACCAACCTGACCAATATGATGAAACGCTGTCTCTACTAAAAAAAAAATTAGCAGGGCATGGTGGCATGCCCTTGTAATCTCAGCTACTCAGGAGGCTGAGGCAGGACAATTGCTTGAACCCGGGGCAGAGGTTGCAGTGAGCCGAGATAGTGCCATTACACTCCAACTTGTGCAACAGGAGTGAAACTCAGTCTCAAAAAAAAAAAGGCCAGGCGCAGTGGCTCACACCTGTAATCCCAGCACTTTGGGAGGCCGAGGCAGGTGGGTCACGAGGTCAGGTGATCCAGACCATCCTGGCTAACACGAGAAAACACCGTCTCTACTAAAAATACAAAAAATTAGCCAGGCGTGTTGGCGGGCGCCTGTAGTCCCAGCTACTTGGAAGGCTGAGGCAGGAGAATGGCGTGAACCTGTGAGGTGGGGCTTGCAGTGAGCCAACATCGCGTCACTGCACCCCAGCCTGGGCAACAGAGCGAGACTCCGTCTCAAAAAAAAAAAAAAACAATAGTAGCTCAGTCGCTCAGAGTCCCAAAACCTCAAAAGTAACGAAGCGACAGTGCAGCCTTCAGTCTGTGGCCAAAGGCCCAAGAACCCCTGGCAAACCACTGGTCTAAGTCCAAGAGTCCAAAAGCCAAAGAACTTGGAGTCTGATATTTGAGGGCAAGAAGCATCCCACAAGGGAGAAAGACGAAGCCTGGAAGGCTTAGCAAGTCAGCTCCCACCTTCTGTCTGCTTTATTCTAGCCACGCTGGCAGCTGATTGGATGGTGCCCACTCAAATTGAGGGTGGTCCTGCCCCTCCAAGTCCACTGACTGAAATGTTAATCTCCTTTGCGAACACCCTCACAGACACACCCAGGAACAATATTTTGTATCCTTCAATTCAATCAAATTAATACATATTTTTTTGAGATGGAGTCTTGCTCTATCGCCCAGGCTGCAATGCAGGAGTGCAGTGGTGTGATCCCAGCTCCCAGCAACCTTTGCCTGCTGGGTTCAAGCGAGGCTCCCACCTCAGCCTCCTGAGTAGCTGATACTACAGGCGTGTGCCACTGCACCTGGATAATTTTTGTATTTTGAGTAGAGACAGGGTTTTACCATGTTGGTCAGGCTGTTCTTGAACTCCTAACCTGCAGTGATCAGCCTGCCTTGGCCTCCCAAAGTGCTGGGATTACAAGCGTGAGCCACCAGGTCCGGTCTGATATGAAGGTAATAAATCTTACATCATATGTTTGTTTTTTGAGACAGAGTCTTGTTCTATCGCCCAGGCTGGAGTGCAGTGGTGCGATCTCTGCTCACTGCAACCTCCGCCTCCTGGGTTCAAGCAATTCTCCTGCCTCAGCCTCCCAAGTAGCTGGGACTACAGGCACCCATTACCACGCCTGTGTATGTTTAGTAGAGATGGGGTTTCACTGTGTTAGCCAGGATGGTCTTGATCTCCTGACCTTGTTATCTGTCCGCCTTGGCCTCCCAGAGTGCTGGGATTATAGGTGTGAGCCACCGCATCTGGCCTTTTTTTTTTTGAGACAGAGTCTCACTCTGTTGCCCAGGTTGGAGTGCAGTGGCCGGATCTCAGCTCACTGCAAGCTCCGCCTCCCGGGTTTACGCCATTCTCCTGCCTCAGCCTCCCGAGTAGCTGGGACTACAGGCGCCCGCCACCTCACCCAGCTAGTTTTTTGTATTTTTTAGTAGAGACGGGGTTTCACCGTATTAGCCAGGATGGTCTCGATCTCCTGACGTCGTGATCCGCCCGTCTCGGCTTCCCAAAGTGCTGGGATTACAGGCATGAGCCACCGCGCCTGGCTGCTTTTTTTTTTTGAGATGGAGTTTTGCTGTTGTCGCCCAGACTGGAGTGCAGTGGCACGATCTCAGCTCACTGCAACTTCCACCTCCCAGGTTCAAGTGATTCTCCTGCCTCAGCCTCCCAAATAGCTGGGATTACAGGCGCCCACCACCACGTCTGGCTAATGTTTTTGTATTTTTAGAAGACATGGAATTTCACCATGTTGGCCAGGCTGGTCTCAAACTCCTGACCTCAGATGATCCACCTGCCTCAGCCTCCGAAAGTGCTGAGATTACAGGCGTGAGCCACCGTGCCCGGCCAATTTTTTTGTATTTTTAGTGGAGACAGGGTTTCACCATGCTGGCCAAGCTGGTCTCGAACTCCTGACCTCAGGTAATCTGCCTGTCTCGGCCTCCCAAAGTGCTGAGATTATAGGCATGAGCCATTGCCTAGGAGGCAATCTTAACTTCCAGTTTAATGGAATCATTGTGCCTCCTGGTGGCAACGTTCCTCCCTCTAAAACTAAGACCTCCTTCTAAGACAGCAGAACATAATGCCGTGGGAACAGGAAGCAATAATTTTGCTAGTGTGTCACTAGGGGTAATGATGAGTAGTGCCACTTCCACTTCCACCTTTTGATTCCTGGATGCTTGAATCCTGCCTATGGGAGAAACAGTACGAATCAGCATACCGTGTGCTGATTCAGAGCACACACAGCCTTCTGGAGAACTCTGCCCCAGCCCTGCAAAGTATTGTCACCTAGTTAGGGTTGTAATTGTTACTTCAAAAGGCCATTCCGCTGTTCTATCAGTCCAGCTGCTTCAGGATGATGGGGAACATGGTAAGACAAGTGAATCCCATGAGCAAGAGCCCACTGTCGCACTTGTTTAGCTCGCAAGCGTGTGCCTTGGTCAGAGGCAATGCTGTGTGGAATACCATGATGGTGGATAAGGCATTCTGTAAGTCCATGGATGATAGTCTTGGCAGAAGCATTGCATGCATGACAGGCAAACCCATATCTAGAGTAAGTGTCTATTCCAGCGAGGACAAACCTCTGCCCTTTCCATGATGGAAGAGGTCCAACATAGTCAAACTGCCACCAAGTGGCTGGCTGATCACCTCGAGGAATGGTGCCATATCAAGGACTCAGTGCTGGTCTTTGCTGCTGGAAAATAGGGCACTCAGTTGCGGCTATAGTCAGGTCAGCCTTGGTGAGTGGAAGTCCATGTTGCTGAGCCCATTAGTAACCTCCATCACTGCCACCATAGCCACTTTGTTCATGGGCCCATTGGACGATGACAGGGGTGGCTGGGGAGAGAGGCTGAGTGGTGTCCACAGAACAAGTTATCCTATCCAGTTGATTATTAAAATTCTCCTCTGCTGGCTGGGCGCGGTGGCTTAAGCCTGTAATTCCAGCATTTTGGGAGGCCGAGGTGGGCAGATCACAAGGTCAGGAGATTGAGACCATTCTGGTTAACATGGTGAAATCCTGTCGCTACTGAAAATATAAAAAAATTAGCTGGGCGTGGTGGCACGCACCTGTAGTCCCAGCTACTCGGGAGGCTGAGGCAAAAGAATCACTTAAACCTGGGAGGCGGAGGTTGCAGTGAGCCGAGATTGCGCCACTGCACTCCAACCTGGCAACAGAGCAAGATTCCATCTCAAAAAAAAAAAAATCCTTTGCTGAGATCACCCTTTGGTAAGCATTCACATGGGATACAAATATCTTCATAGTTTTTGATCACTCAAAGAGGTGCATTCACATAGCTCTTTCCCAAATGCCTTTGTCACCAATTTTCCAGTCGTGCTTCTTCCAAGCCCCTGACCATCCAGCTAAAACATTGGCTACAGCCCATGAATCAGTATATAATTGCACATCTGGTCATTTCTCCCTCTAAGCAAAGAGCACAACCAGGTTCATTCCTCGAAGTTCTGCCCACTGGGAAGATTTCCCTTCACAGCTGTCCTTCAGGGATATGTCCTTCTTAGAAAGGGGCTGTAGTGCTGCAGCTGTTAACTTTCAGGCGGTGCCTGCATGTCATGCAGAGCTAGCTGTAAACCAGGCCCTAGTCTTCTCTTCCTCTGTCAGCTCATCAGGGGGAACTCCCATGAGGCCATTGGTGCAGGCTGGGGGAGAGAAGGCAGGGTGGCAGGAGTGGAGGCCATGGGCATTTGAGTTGCTTCCTCATGCAACTTACTTGTGCCTTCAGGACCTGCTCCAGCCCGATCACATATATACCACTTCCATTTGATGATGGAGTGCTGCTGTGCACACCCAACTTTGTGGCTAGATGGGTCAGAAAGCACCCAGTTCATGAGGCAGTTCAGGTCGCATGGTGACTTGATGACCCATAGTCAAACGTTCAGTTTCTACCAAAGCCCAGTAACAGGCCAAGAGCTGTCTCTCAAAAGAAGAGTAGTTAGCTGCAGAAGATGGCAGGGCCTTGTTCCAAAATCCTAGAGGCCTCCGCTGTGATTCACCTATGGGGGCCTGCCAAAAGCAACCCTATCTGTCACTGACACCTCAAGCACCATTGGATCTGCTGGGTCATACGGCCTAAATGGCAGAGCAGCTTGCAAAGCAGCCTGGACCTGTTGAAGGGCCTTGTCCTGTTTTGGACCTACTCAAAACTGGCAGCCTTTAGGGTCACTTGATACCAGAGCAACACACCCAAATGAGGAACGCATTGCCCCCAAAATCCAAATAGGCCCAGTAGGCACTGTGCCTGTTTCTTGGTTGTAGGAGGGGCCAAGTGCAGCAATTTATCCTTCACCTTAGAAGGAATATCTTGACAGGCAAGGCCCAACACCACTGAACTCCTAGAAATTTCACTGAGGTAGAAGTTCCCTGAATTTTAGTCAGATTTACTTCCCATTCCCTGGCATGCAAATGTCTCACCAACAAGTCCAGTGTGTTTGTTACATCTCTCTCACTGGATCTAATCAGCATAATGTCATTAATGTAATGGACCAGTGTGATCCCTGATGGACGGAAAAGTGATCAAGATCTCTGCGAACAAGATTATGACACAAAGCTGGAGAGTTGATATACTCCTGAGGTAGGATAGTGAAAGTATATTGCCAGCCTTGCCAGCTGAAGGCGAATTGCCTCTGGTGGGCCTTATGGACAGGAATGGAGAAAAAGGCATTTGCCAAATCAGTACCTGCATAACAGGTACCAGGAGATGTGTTAATTTGCTCAAGCAATAAAGCTACATCTGGTACAGCAGCTGCAATTGGAGTCTCACTTGGTTAAGCTTACAAAAATCCACTGTCATTCTCCAAGATCCACCTGTCTTCTGCACAGGCCAAATAGGAGAGTTGAACGAGGATGTGGTGGGAACCACCACCTCTTTGTCTTTCAAGTCCTTTATGGTGTCATTAATCTCTGCAATCCCTCCAGGGACGCAATATTGTTTTGTTTTGTTTTGAGACACAGTTTTGCTCTTGCTGCCCAGGCTGGAGTGCAGTGATGCAGTCTTGCCTCACTGCAACCTCCGCCTCCCGGAATCAAGTGGTTCTCCTGCCTTAGCCTCTTGAGTAGCTGGGATTACAGGCACCTGCCACCACACCTGGCTAATTTTTTGTATTTTTAGTAGAGATGAAGTTTCATCACATTGACCAGGCTGGTCTTGAACTCCTGTCCTCAGATGATCCACCTGCCTCAGTCGCCCAAAGTGCTGGGATTACGGGTGTGAACCACTGTGCCTGGCCCAATATTGTTTTTTTATTTACTATTTTTCCAGGCAGAGGCAGCTCTAATGGCTTCCATTTGGCCTTTCCCACCACAGTAGCCCTCACCCTACTGCTCAGGGAGCCACTGTGGGGATTCTGCCAGCTACTAAGTATGTCTATGCCAATTATGCATTCTGGCATTGGGGAAATGACCACAGGATGAGTCCAGGGACCCACTGAACCCACTGTAAGTTGGACCTGAGCTAAAACTCCAGTAATTACCTGATCTCCATAAGTCCCTACTCTAACTGGAGGACCACAATGATGTTTTGGGTCCCCTAGAATCAATATCAGCTAAGAGCCAGTGTCCAGTACTCCCCCAAAGGTCTAATTATTCCCCTTTCCCTAATACACAGTTACCCTAGCCCAGAGGTCTCCCTGGGGAAAGATGGGAGAAAGAGTAACAGTATAAATTGTCTGTAGTGTAGTGGGGTCTTTCCTTAATGGGACCTGGCCTCCCCTTCATTCAAGCAGTTCTGGGTCTGTAAGCCGGCTCAAGTCTGGAAATTGCTTGAGAGACCACGACTCTCTATTTCTTTTTGAGACAGAATTTCGCTCTTGTTGCCCAGGTTGGAGGGCAAAGGCACGATCTCAGGCTCACCAAAACCTCTGCCTCTCAGGTTCAAGCGATTCTCCTGCCTCAGCCTCCCAAGTAGCTGGGATTACTGGCATGTGCCACCACGCCTGGCTAATTTTGTATTTTTAGGAGGGATGGAGTTTCTACATGTTGGTCAGGCTGATTTCGAACTCCCAACCTCAGGTGATCCGCCTGCCTTGGCCTCCCAAAGTGCTGAGATTACAGGCAAGAGCCACCACACCTGGCCGATTCTCTGTTTTACAATTCAAATTAGCCTTTTGTCCACTCAACCTGGAAGTTTTCTATTTATACAAATTAAGTAAGAATGCAGTAAGTGCTGGGCATGGTGGCTCACACCTGTAATCTCAGCACTTTGGGAGGCCAAGGCAGCAGATCACATGAGGTCAGGAGTTTGAAACCAGCCTGGCAACATGGCAAAACGCTGTCTCTACTAAAAATAAAAAAAACTGGGCCAGGGATGGTGGCTCATGCCTGTAATCCCAGCACCTTGGGAGGTCGAGGCAGGTGGATCACCTGAGGTCAGGAGTTTGAGACCAACCTGACCAACATGGCGAAACCTTGTCTCTACTAAAAATACAAAAATTAGCCAGGCAAGCTGGGCGCAATGGCTCATGCCTATAACCCCAGCACCTTGGGAGGCCGAGGCAGGTGGATCACCTGAGGTCAGGAGTTCGAGACCAGCCTGGCCGATATGGCAAAACTCCGTCTCTACTAAAAATCCAAAAAATTACCCGGGCATGGTGGCGGGTGCCTATAATCCCAGCTATTTGGGAGACTGAGGCAGGAGAATCGCTTGAACCTGGGCGGTGTAGGTTGCAGAGAGCCAAGATTGTGCCATCGTACTCCAGCCTGGGTGACAAGAGTGAAACTCCATCTAAAAAAAAAAAAAAAAAATTGGGCTGGGCGCAGTGGCTTATGCCTGTAATCACAGCACTTTGGGGGGCTGAGGCAGGTGAATCACTTGAAGCCAGGAATTCGAGACCGGCCTGGACAACATGGTAAAACCCCGTCTGTGCTAAAAATACAAAAACTAGCTGGACATGGTGTCATGGGCCTGTAGTCCCAGCTACTCGGGAGGCTGAGGCAGGAAAATTGCTTGAACCTGGGAGGCAGAGGTTTCAGTGAGCCGAGATTGCACCACTGCACTCCAGCCTGAGCGACAGAGCAAGACTCCCTATCAAAACAAAAGAAAAAAAAATATTAACTGGACATGGTGGCACATGCCTGTAATCCCAGCTACTTGGGAGGCTGAGGCGGGAGAATCACTTGAACCCATAAGGGGGAGGTTGCAGTAACCTGAGATCACGCCACTGCACTCCAACCTGGGCAACAGAGCAAGACTCTGTCTCAAAAGAAAAAAATAAAAATAAAAAAAGAGTTCAGTAGGCTTTCTATCAATGAGTCAGACTATTCCGATTGCTGCTTTGCCTCTGCTGTCCATTACAGTAACTATGTCTGCTTTGCCTTTGATGGTTGAGTGTTGCCACTTGGCTCCTGCCACCTCAGGATTTAATTATTCCCACTGCGTTTAAGTTTTCCAATTGAGTGAGTGTAGTTCCCACCGTACGATCTGGCATACGGAGAGGAGCAATCACAGAGCTCTTCAAGGACACGGGTGCTCCCTTCACAAATCTGTTTCACAAGGTAATACCCTATGGTGAAGGATCTGTCTTCTGGACCCTTCTATTAGGGATGAGCAGGTCTAAAGTAACTAATCCACTCTAGTGTTCCAACTTCCCTAAGCCTTTGGATCCCTTCCTCTACATTAAACCAAGGGAGATTGGAATGCTACTAAAAATACAAAAAGGCAGGCTTGATGATGCACGCCTGTAATTCCAGCTACTAGGGAGGCTGAGGCACGAGAATCTCTTGAACCTGGGAGGCAGAGGCTGCAGTGAGTGGAGGTCACATCACTGCACTCCAGCCTGGGCGACAGAATGAAGACCCTCTCAAAAAAAAACAAACAAAAAAAAGCCGAGCATGGTGGCTAACGCCTGCAATCCCTGCACTTTGGGAGGCCGAGGTGGGTGGATCACCTGAGGTCAGGAGTTCGAGACGAGCCTGGCCAACATGAGGATACCCTGAATCTACTAAAAATACAAAAAATTAGCTGGGCGTGGTGGTGCATGCCTATAACTCAGCTACTCAGGAGGCTGAGGCAGAAGAATCATTTGATTCTGCTAGGAGGCGGAGGTTGTAGGTGAGCCGAGATTGCGCCACTGCACTCCAGCCTGGGAAACAAGAGGAAAACTCCATCTCAAAAACAAACAAACACACACACACAGAATAAACATGTGATCCAGCAATTCCTCTTCGGGGTATAGACCCAAAAGAATTGAAACCAGGAACTTGAACAGATATTTGTACACCCACATTCATAGCATCATAGCAGCATTACTCACAATAGCCAAAAAGTAGAAACGATTCAAATGTCCATCAAAGGATAAATGGATAAACCAAATGAATGGATGTCTATACAGTGGAATTATTATTTGGTCATAAAAAGGAATGAAGTACTGAAACATGCTATAGTATGAATGAACTTTGAACACATTATGCCAAGTGAAATAAACCAGACTCAAAAGGACAAATATTGTACAATACTACTTATATGAGGCACTTAGCATAGTCAAATTCTGGCTAGGCATGGTGGCTCACACCTGGAATCCTAGCACTCTGGGAGGCTGAGGTGGGTGGATCACTTGAGGTCACAAGTTTGAGACCAGCCTGGACAACATGGTGAAACCCCGCCTCTACTAAAAATACAAAAATTTGCTGGGTGTGGTGGTGCACTCCTACTACTCTGGAGTAGCTACTCTGGAGGCTGAAATGGGAGAACTGCTGGAACCCAGGAGGCGGAGGTTGCAGTGGGCCAAGATTGCACCACTGCACTCTAGCCTGGGTGACAGAGAGAGACTCTGTCTCAAAAAAAATCTTAAAATGGTAAACTTTATGTAATGTCTATTTTATCACAATAAAAAATTAAAAGTTAATTTAAAATGAAATAGTTTAAAAGGAAAGATATTGGAGAGTAAGATTTTGAATGTGCCTGTGATATCCCTGGCACTGAGCTGGGAGGTGGTCACTGGTTCAGGGAGCTTACATGCTAATAAGCCAACAGTGTGCATGCCAGTGTCCACACCATGCCTGGTAGAGCAGAAGTGCTCATAAATGTAGTTATTATTTGATAACCCTCAGTTCAATTTTGAAAGTAAGCAGGATTCCAAATTAACCCACGTTGGAGAAGTCTTATGACACGATGGTGACATTCTGTGTCCCAGTAAAGAATCTGTTTTTGGTTGGGCTCAGTAGCTTACACCTGTAATCCCAGGACTTTGGGAGGCCGAGGCAGGTGGATCATCTGAGGTTAGGAGTTCGAGACCAGCTTGGACAACATGGTGAAACCCTGTCTCTACTAAAAATACAAAAATTAGCTGGGTGTGGTGGTGAGGGCCTGTAGTCCCAGCTATTCAAGAGGCTGAGGCAGGAGAATCGATTGAACCCAGGAGATGGAGGTTGCAGTGGGCCAAGATGGTGCCACTGCACTCCAGCCTGGGTGACAGAGTGAGACTCTGTCTCAGAAAAAACAAAAATAATCTTTTTCAGGCTAGGTGTGGTGGCTCACGCCTATAATCCCAGCACTTTGGGAGGCTGAGGCGGGCAGATCGCTTGAGGCCAGGAGTTCAAGACCAGCCTGGCCAACACAGTGAAACCCCATCTTTACTAGCTGGGCATGGTGCTGTGTGCCTGTAGTCCTAGCTACTCGGGAGGCTGAGGCAGGAGAATCGCTTGAACCCGGGAGGCGGAGGTTGCAATGAGCAGAGATCACGCCATTGCACTCTAGCTTGGGCAAAAGTGAGACTTTGTCTCAAAAAAAAAAAAAAAAAATTGGCCGGGCGCGGTGGCTCAAGCCTGTAATCCCAGCACTTTGGGAGGCCAAGACGGGTGGATCACGAGGTCAAGAGAGCGAGACCATCCTGGCTAACACGGTGAAACCCCGTCTCTACTAAAAAATACAAAAAAAAACTAGCTGGGCGAGGTGGCGGGCACCTGTAGTCCCAGCTACTCGGGAGGCTGAGGCGGGAGAATGGCGTAAACCCGGGAGGTGGAGCTTGCAGTGAGCTGAGATCCGGCCACTGCACTCCAGCCTAGGCAACA
>NC_045434.1:193885221-193891546 GCF_002776525.5 Piliocolobus tephrosceles | reverse complement strand
TTTTTTTTTTTTTAAGATTAACTGAAGTGCACCTGTAGTCCTAGCTACTCTGGAGGCTGAGGTTGGAGGATCCCCTTGAGCCCAGGAGTTCCAGACTACAGTGAGTTATGATTGCACCATTGTACTCTACCCTGAGCAGTGAAGTGAGACCCTGTCTCTAAAAAAAAAGAAAAAAAGCCAGGCGTGGTGGCTCACGCCTGTAATCCCAGCACTTTGGGGGGCCAAGGTGGATGGATCACGAGGTCAGGAGATCAAAACCATCTTGGCTAACATGATGAAACTCTGTCTATACTAAAAATACAAAAAATTAGCCGGGCATGGTGGCATGCACCTGTAGTCCCAGCTACTTGGGAGGCTGAGGCAGAATTGCTTGAACCTGGGAGGCGGAGGTTGCAGTGAGCTGAGATCGCGCCATTGCACTCCAGCCTGGGCGACAGAAAGAGACTCTATCTCAAAAAAAAAAAAAAATGGCGCATGCCTGTAATCCCAGCACTTTGGGAGGCCAAGGCAGGCAGATCACCTGAGGTCGGGAGTTTGAGACCTGCCTGACCAACATGGAGAAACCCCGTCTCTACTAAATATACAAAATTAGCCGGGCATGGTGGTGCATGCCTGTAATCCCAGCTACTCAGGAGGCTAAGGCAAGAGAATCACTTGAACCTGGGAGGCAGAAGTTTTGGTGAGCCGAGATTGTGCCAGTGCACTGCAGCCTGGGTGACAGAGGGAGACTCAGTCTTTAAAAACAAAAAACAAACAAACAAAAAAACCAATAACAACAACAAAAAAACTTTTCCTGTAAAAACTTTTGTCCTTAGGACAAACTCAGGAACATACCCAACTCTGTTGGTGTGTCTTCCCGGGTCAGTTCTCACATTTGCCTTCCAATAAGCCTTTATCAAATTATTTCTGTCTCATCAGCCTTAATTTTAGTTGCATAATGGTCACCATCACAGATAGGTAGACTGAGGCCCAGAGAGAGCCTTAACAAAGTAATGAAGGTCCTACGACAAGGGAGGCAGCACCGACTGGGCTCCGAGTTCTGTAAGGTGAGTGGCTGGTGTCAGTGGAAGGTTTTTTGTTGTTGTTGTTGTTGTTTTGAGACAGAGTCACGTAAGCCAGAGTACAGTGGCGTGATCACGGCTCACTGCAGCCTTGAACTCCTGGACTCAAGCCATCCACCCGCCTTGGCCTCCCAAAGTGCTGGAATTACAGTCATGAGCCACTGCAACCGGCCTTGCCTTTTGCTTTGGTTGCGGTGGTGGACCCTGGGTGAGGGTAGGGTTGCGGTGGGGTGGTGGAGGAGGTGACACACCTGACTGCTGCATCTAGCTTCATCCTAGTCTTTTTTTTTTTTTTCGCACCAACTGGCAGAATTTCCTCTCTTTCTCTCTCTGCCTCCTTTTCTGATTCACTCTCCATCTGTTAGTGGCTTCTGGCTTCTGGGAATGTGGATGCAGAAGGGTGGGGTAAGCTGTGGGGGGTGGGGAAGTAGATACAAAAATACAAGCAGTCCTTAATAGGCTTTTAAATATTTTTTTGAGTGCTCTCTAGGTACCAAGCAATGTTCTAGGAGCTGGGGGAATCCTACTATGAATAAAATCGACTTTGTCCCTGCTCTCACAGAGGTTCCATTGCAGGGTATATATGTATGGAGGGGAGGGGAAGGGAGGGGACTGTGGATACAGACGGGGGCAAGATATGTCAGGAATGGGTAAGGGCTATAAAGGAGGTAGGAGTGTCTGGGGAGAAGGCACAACTTGAGACAAGGAGAACAGGGAAGACCAGGCTGAGGAGCTGGGACCTGGGAGATGCAAAGGAGGCAGCTGAAGATCCAGAGGAAGAGGGTGCCCGGCCTGGCGAAACAGTACGGGGAAAGGCTGTGAAATCCATGTGTTGGAGGAAGTTTAGGAAGGCCAGTGTGGCTGGACTAGAGAGACAGAAAGAAGGCAAGTCAAGGTCAGGCGTGGTGGCTCACATCTGTAATCCCAGCACTTTGGGAGGCTGAGGTGGGGTTTGAGACCAGTCTGGCCAACGTGGTGAAACCCCATCTCCACTAAAAATACAAAAATTAGCCAGGTGTGGTGGTACGTGCCTGTAGTCCCAGCTACTTGGGAGAATGAGGTGGGAGAATCACTTTAACTTGGGAGGCAGAAGTTGCATTGAGCCGAGATTGTGCCACTGTACTCCAGCCTGGGCGACAGAGTAAGACTCTGTCTCAAAAAAAAAAAAAAAAAAAAAAGGCTGGGCACGGTGGCTCAAGCCTGTAATCCCAGCACTTTGGGAGGCCGAGACAAGCGGATCACAAGGTCAGGAGATCGAGACCATCCTGGCTAACACGGTGAAACCCCATCTCTACTAAAAAATACAAAAAACTAGCCGGGCGAGGTGGCAGGCACCTGTAGTCCCAGCTACTCGGGAGGCTGAGGCAGGAGAATGGCGTGAACCCGGGAGGCGGGGCTTGCAGTGAGCTGAGATCCGGCCACTGCACTCCAGCCTGGGCAACAGAGCGAGACTCCGTCTCAAAAAAAAAAAAAAAAAAGGGAAGTCAAGCGGTCAAGAGAGGATCCCAGTGCCAGGTCCTATACACCATGGTGGGGAGTTCACTAGCAAATTTTTTTAAAGGGGATAGGAGGCCACTAGAAGAAGTAAGAATGAAGATTCAAAGGCAGCAAGATAGGAAGCAGGGAGACCAATTAGGAGGCCCTGGCTGTGACAGAGGCAGATAATGATGATCTAGACCAGCAGTGGTTAGAGAAGCGGTGATATTCTAGGGGTCTTTGGGAGGTGACTGAGAGATGAGGGCCACATTCCCTGAGGTGGGGGACATCGGGACAGAAGCAGGTTTGCTGATGACATCTAAGGGGGGTGGGGAAAGAAACGAATTCAGCTGTGGGCATGTAGAGTATGGAGAGTCGGTGGACAGCCAGAGACACTGTTCCAGGCTAGAGGAGAGACCAGATGATGCTTGAAGTTTTTGTCTTTTAAAAAATCAGTTGCCGGGAGTGGTGGCTCACGCCTGTAATCCCAGCACTTTGGGAGGCTGAGGCGGGTGGAACACCTGAGGTTAGGAGTTTGAGACCAGCCTGGCCAACACAGTGAAACGACGTCGCTGCTAAAAATACAAAAATTAGCCAGATGTGGTGGCAGGGACCTGTAATCCCAGCTACTTGGGGGGCTAAGGCAGGAGAATTGCTTGAACTCGGGAGGCAGAGGTTGCAGTGAGCCAAGATGGCACCATTGCACTCCAGCCTGAGTGACAAGAGTCAGACTCCGTCTCAAAAAAAAAAAAAAAAAAAATTCAGTTATAGGCCAGGAATGGTGGCTCATGCCTGTAATCCCGGCACTTTGGGAGACCAAGGCAGATGGGTCACCTAACGTCATGAGTTTGGGGCCAGCCTGGCCAACATAGTGAAACCCCATCTCTACTAAAAATACAAAAATTAGTCAGGCATGGCAGCGCATGCCTGTAATCCTCCCTACTCAGGAGGCTGAGGCAGGAGAACCCTTGAACTTAGAAGGTAGAGGTTGCAGTGAGCTGAGATTATGGGGCCACCGCACTCCAGCCTGGCAACAGAGCGAAACTCCATCTCAAAAAAAAAGAAATCAGTTATCATCCAGGCATGGTGGCCCACGACTATAATCCCAGCACTTTGGGAGGCCGAGGTGGGTGGATCACTTGAGCTCAGGAATTTGAGAACAGCCCTGGTAACATGGTGAAACCCCAACTCTATGAAAAATACAAAAAGTAGGGCGTGGTTGCGCAAGCCTATAGTCCCAGCTACTCGGGAGGTCAAGGTTGGAGGATCACTTGTGCCCAGGAGAAGACTCTATCCCCCAAAATAACTAAATAAAAATAAAGGCCGGGCGCGGTGGCTCAAGCCTGTAATCCCAGCACTTTGGGAGGCCGAGACGGGCGGATCACGAGGTCAGCAGATCGAGACCATCCTGGCTAACACTGTGAAACCCCGTCTCTACTAAAAAATACAAAAAACTAGCCGGGCGAGGTGGCGGGCGCCTGTAGTCCCAGCTACTCGGGAGGCTGAGGCAGGAGAATGGCGTAAACCTGGGAGGCGGAGCTTGCAGTGAGCTGAGATCCGGCCACTGCACTCCAGCCCGGGAGACAGAGCCAGACTCCGTCTCAAAAAAAAAAAAAATAAATAAATAAAATAAAATAAAATAAAATAAAAATAAAAATAAAAATAAAAATAAATGGCCAGGCGCAGTGGCTCACACCTGTAATGCCAGAACTTTGGGAAGCTGAGGCAGGCGGATCATGAGGTCGAGAGATCGAGACCATCCTGGCCAACACAGTGAAACCCCGTCTCTACTAAAAATACAAAAAATTAACCAGGCATGGTGGCATGCGCCTGTAGTCCCAGCTACTCGGGAGGCTGAGGCAGGAGAATCGCTTGAATCTGGGAGGCGGAGGTTACAGTGAGCCGAGATTGCACCACTGCACTCCAGCCTTGCGACAGACTGAGACTCCGCCTCCAAAAATAAAAATAAATAAATAAATACATAAACAAACGATTATGGTGGCTCACACCTGTAATCCCAGCACTTTGGGAGGTCAAGGCAGGAGGATTGCTTGAGCCCAGGAGTTAGAGACCCGTGTGGGCAACATGGTAAAACCCCATTTCTACTAAAAATATAAAAATTAGCCAGGCATGGTGGTTCCTGCTTGTGGTTGCAGCTACTCCAGGGGCTGAGGCAGGAAGATTGCTTGATCACAGGAGGCTGGGGCTGCAGTGAGTCAAGATCCCACCATTGCACTCAACCTGGGAGATCAAGCGAGGCCTGTCTCAAAAAAAAAAAAAAAAAAAAGAGAAAAGAAAGAAACCTACTTAGTAGGGTTGCTGTGAGGATTATATGAGACAGAAACATCTTCACCAAGCCATAGACCATAGAAAGGTCTTTTTGTCTGTTTGTTTTTTGAGACACAGTCTCACTCTGTTGCCCAGGCTGGAGTGCAATGGCCTGATCTCGGCTCACTGCAACCTCTGCCTCCCGGATTCAAGTGATTCTCCTGCCTCAGCCTCCTGAGTAGCTGGGACTAGAGGCGCATTCCACCACGCCCAGCTAATTTCTGTATTTTTAGTAGAGACGGGGTTTCGCCATGTTACCCAGGCTGGTCTCTAACTTCTAGTCTCAAGTGATCCGCCTGCCTTGGCTTCTGAAAGTGCTGGGGTTACAGGCGTGAGCCACCACATCTGGCCATAGAAAGGTCTTACTACGGCTGGGCGCGGTGGCTCACGCCTGTAATCCCAGCACTTTGGGAGGCCTAGGCGGGTGGATCACGAGGTCAGATATGGAGACCATCCTGGCCAACATGGTGAAATCCTCTCTTTACTAAAATACAAAAAACAAAAAACAACAACAAAAAAACAGCCTGGCGTGGTGTCGCGGGCCTCTAGTGCCAGCTATTCGGGAGGCTGGGGCCGGAGAATTACTTGAACCCAGGAGACGGAAGTTCCAGTGAGCCGAGATCGCGCCACTGCACTCCAGCCTGGCTAAAGAACGAGACTCCTTCTCAAAAAAAAAAAAAAAAAAAAAAAAGAAAAAGGAAAAAGAAAGGTCTTAATACTTGTTAATTACTATTACTGACCCCAGGAACTCTCTGAAGCACTTTTCATGCAGGTATCACTTTTTAGCACTCACATTATGCCTTATCGGAAACAGAGGTTTAGAGCTGTCAAGGAATTCCTCCAGAGTCGTTTACACTTCCAGCAGGGGAGTCAAGACTTCAACGCAGAAACTCACAAGCAGGAAAAACTTGGCAAACAGGCATGGGTCAGACAATGCTTAGGGCTTACTCAAGGACTCGTGACCAGTTACCGATCTATGCAGATCTTCTGATTGCAAATTGATAGCTGGATTGTAACTTGAAGGGTCTGATAAGATGTAAATTTCATAAAATAGGATCTGGGGAGATAAATGGCGTAGAGTCCTCCAGAGGAGTCGAGAAAGCTAGCTTGGCCCTCAATTGTGGTTGAAGTGATTCTTTCATTTAGGGTTTATTTTCCTCATCTATGGGTGCGGGAAGGAGAGTTACTGGGGTCTCTAACGACCTCTCCAACACCGATTTTCAAGGGCGGAAGAATCCTGCTTAGGTAAGGCCCAAATGCCTTGGCTAAGGTTAATCCTCGGTGGGGCCGGCAATAGGGACGCGTCCCCTTTAAGGCGCCAGCTCGCCGGCGGCGGCGGCCGGAAGTGTTGAAGCCCGGCCTGGCGGCGGCGGTGGCGGTAGCTGCCGTGGCGGCCTCTGCGCATGCTCCGTCGCCCGCCCGCCCTGGCCGCTCGCCGCCCGCCCGCCCGACGGAGACGG
>NC_045434.1:193867159-193880221 GCF_002776525.5 Piliocolobus tephrosceles | reverse complement strand
GGGGCGGCCCGGCTGCTCGGGCGGACCCAGCGGCAGCGTCCCCCCACGCCCTGTGCGTGCCGCCGCCGCCGCCGGGGAGCGAGCGGACGTCGCGGCGCCGCGGGGGGGTGGGGGGACGCTGCCGCTGGGTCCGCCCGAGCAGCCGGGCCGCCCCCAGCGCAGCCGGCCGCGTCGCCGGGGCTCGGGCCCCAGGCCGGGGCGGCGGGAACCGGCGACTCCACCACTTGGGGGGCCCCGGCGCCCCCGGACCGAGGGGCCCGGAAGTACTAGGCTGAGGGGCCAGGAGGGGCCGGAGTGACTCCGGACTGAGAGGCCCGGGCCCCAGGACCCCGTCGAGGGGTCTAGAGAGCCTGGGGTATCCCCAGAGGCGGGGTCCGGGGAGCACCGGGCCCTTGGATGAGGAGCTGGTTGGAGGCCTGGGTCCCGCCCAGTGGGATGGGGACGATAGGTGCTGGAAGCCCGGATGCCCGCCTGGGAGGAGACCCTCTGGGAGCCTTGGCGGGGGAGCAACAGTACAGAGTGGGTTCTTCTGAGGAAAGCAGAGTCCAGCTTCTCCCGAGGGGCGCGGCAGAGGCCTCGGCCACTCAGAACAAGGGGGAAAAAAAGCAGGTTCTTTTCCAAAGGCAGGGAAGGAAGAGGAGCTCCAAGGGGAAGTGAGCAGGCCCAGGTCTCCCCTCAGATGAGCGCGTGGTAGGAAGACTCCTGGAGCCTCCTAAAGTACGAAAGAGCAGCGTCCAAACCTGAGGGGATGGAAGGTGTCTAGGTGTCTCTTGATGTCTAGGTGGAGAACAGAGTAACTCGCTCGGTCAGAGGATGGAGAAACCTATCTTTGAGAGAAGAGATCGTTGAGGAAAGACGCTTAGGGTGTTCCCGCTTTCTGAAATGACAGAGGAATTGGCCAGGTGTTATCTAATTGAGGGGCAGGAGAGATGAAGGCAAAATCTCAACCCGAGGGTCTTGGAGGATGGTCCACCAGACAAGTGGGTGAAGCCTTGACCTAGACAGCAGAGCAGGCGCAGCCCTGGATTCTCTCAAGATGAGAGAAATCTCAAAACCACTTCCTAGTAGACACAGATGGGGCCTTGATTGATGTCTGTTTAGACGAATCAAGACGGGTTTAGGAAAAGAGACTGTCAGACGTAATTCTAGTCTTGAGGGATTATCTTCTTCCCCCTTGCCTCTGTTAATAGTTACCAAAGTGCATTTGGGGAACCTTTTCCTTTTCTTTTTTTTTTTCTTTCTTTTTTTTTTTTTGAGACGGAGTCTCGCTCTGTCGCCCACGCTGGAGTGCAGTGGTGCGATCTGGGCTCACTGCAACTTCTGCCTCCTGGGTTCAAACAATTCTCCTGCCTCAACCTCCTGAGTAGCTGGAACTACAAGCACGTGCCACCAGACCAGGCAATTTTTTGTTGCTGTTGTTTGAGACCGAGTTTAACTCTTGTTGCTCAGACTGGAGTGCAATGACGCGATCTCAGCTCACCGCAACCTCTGCCTCTTGGGTTCAAGCGATTCTCTTGCCTCACCCTCCTGAGTAGCTGGGGCTACAGGCGCCCGCCACCACGCCCAGCTAATCTTTGTATTTTTAGTAGAGACGGGGTTTCACCATGTTGGCCAGGCTGGTCTCGAACTCCCGACCTCAGGTGATCCGACATCCTCAGCCTCACAGAGTACTGGGATTACAGGCGTGAGTCACTGCGCCCAGCCCAACCAGGCTAATTTTTTGTATTTTTAGTAGAGACAGGGTTTCACTGTGTTAGCCGGGGTGGTCTCAGTCTCCTGACCTCATGTTCCGCCCGCCTTGGTCTCCTAAAGTGCTGGTATTACAGGCGTGAGCCACTGTGCCTGGCCGGGGAACCTTCTCATTCAGTGGTTGCACCGTCTCCTAATTTGAGAGCCTTATATCAAGGATGTATATTTAATATCTTAATTTTTTTTTTTTTTGGTTCCTGTTTACTTCAGCAAATACACTGAATAGGCAGCTTCTACTCAGCTTCATTGGGTTTATTGTGGGGGCAGTATTTTGGTCTTGCCCTAAGCCAAACTCCACCGGACTGTAGCGGGATGACTCCAAAGAACTCTTTTTTTTTTTTTTTTTTTTTGTTGAGGTGGAGTCTCGCTCTGTCGCCCGGGCAGGAGTACTGTGGCCGGATCTCAGCTCACTGCAAGCTCCGCCTCCCGGGTTTACGCCATTCTCCTGCCTCAGCCTCCCGAGTAGCTGGGACTACAGGCGCCCGCCACCTCGCCCAGCTAGTTTTTTGTATTTTTTTTAGTAGAGACGGGGTTTCACCGTGTTAGCCAGGATGGTCTCGATCTCCTGACCTCGTGATCCGCCCGTCTCGGCCTCCCAAAGTGCTGGGATTACAGGCTTGAGCCACCGCGCCCGGCCGACTCCAAAGAACTCTTATCCCATCGCTCACTCAAACATCTACATAGTAGTCTCCAGTCTGTGACTTAGAATTTCACCTCCTCTGGACACTTCTCTCAGTGTTTCTGCATAATTTACTTGTTGACATCATTACATCTTGTAGCACTCTGGATCACCCACTGAATGCATGAGAAGAAATAAAGGGGATATCAAAGAGTTTTGGCCTCAAGTAATAAAGTTTTAACTTGGATTTTTTCCCCTAGTTTTAAACAAAACCGTAATTTAGATTGGAAATTTCTTTTTTCTTTTTTTTAGGGGGACAGTTTCCCTCTGTTGCCCAGGTGGGAGTGCATTGCGGGATCTCAGTTCACTGCAAACTCGATCCTCTCAGCCCAGCCTCCTGAGTAGCTGGGACTACAGGTGCGCGGCACTGCGCCTGCCTAATTTTGTTAGTTTTCTGGCAGTCGCTGTGATTTATGCCTGTAATGCCAGCACTTTGGGAGGCCGAGACAGGCGGCCTCCCAAAGTGAGCGGCCTCTTCGGCCTCTCTTTAGCTCGAGTTCCAGACCAGCTTGGGCAACATGGTGAAACCCTGTCTCTGCAAAAAATAACAAAAATTAGCCGGGTGCGGTGGAGCTAGCTGCCTGTGGTCCCAGCTACTCCAGAGGTTGAAGTGGGAGGATCGCTTGAGCTCCGGAAGTCGAGGTTGCGGTGAGCTGAGAGCTAGCCACAGCTCTCCGGCCTGGGTGACAGAGTGAGACTATGTCCCAAAAAAAAAAAAAAAAAAAAAAAAACGACTACACAGTCTCCAAAAATTATAATAGAGTGTGGAACAAATAAATATTTTGGGCTTGGGGCAGTGGCTCATGCCTGTAATCCCAGAATTTTGGGAGGCGGAGGCGGGCGGATGACCTAAGGCCAAGAGTTTGAGACCCACCTGGCCAACATGGTGAAACCCTGTCTCTACTAAAAATACACAAATTGGCCGGGTGCTGTGGCTCAGGCCTGTAATCCCAGCACTTTGGGAGGCCGAGGTGGGCAGATCACGAAGTCAGGAGATCGAGACCATCCGGGCTAACATAGCAAAACCCCGTTTCTACTAAAAATACAAAAAACTAGCCGGGCGTGGTGAAGGGCGCCTGTAGTCCCAGGCTGAGGTAGGAGAATGGCGTGAACCTGGGAGGTGGAGCTTGCAGTGAACCGAGAATTGTGCCACTGCACTCCAGCCTAGGCGATAGAGCAAGACTCTGTCTCAAAAATAAAATAAAATAAAAAATAAATAAATAAAAATTAGCTGGGCGTGGTGGCAGATGCCCATAATCTACTTGGGAGGCAGGAGAATCGCTTGAACCTGGGAGGCAGAGGTTGCAGTGAGCCGAGACCATGCCATTGCACTCCAGCCTGGGCAACAAGAGAGAAACTCCATCTCAAAAAAAATTAAATAAATATTTTGGGGTTAGAAAATTTCAGAAAATCTCATATTCATTTTTACTTTTTTAAGTCCCCAGAAAGTGCCAATATTATTATTATTGTTTATTATTATTGTACTTTAAGTTCTAGGGTACATGTGCACAATGTGCAGGTTTGTTACATATGTATACATGTGCCATGTTGGTGTGCTGTACCCATTAACTTGTCGTTTATATTAGGTATATCTCCTAATGCTATCCATCCCCCCTCCCAAAAGTACCAATATTATTCCCCCCTTTTTTTTTTTTGATGGAGTCTCACTCTGTCGCCAGGCTGGAGTGCAGTGGTGCTATCTTGGCTCACGGCAACCTCTGCCTCCTGGGTTCAAGTAATTCTCCTGCCTCAGCCTCCCGAGTAGCTGGGACTAGAGGCACACGTCACCACGCCCAGCTAATTTTTTTTTTTTTTTTTTTTGAGACAGAGTTTTGCTCTTGTTGCCCAGGCTGGAGTGCAGTGGCACAATCTCAGTTCAACGCAACCTCTGCTTCCTGGGTTCAAGTGATTCTCCTGCCTCAGCTCCCCGAGTAGATGGGATTGCAGGCATGTGCCACTATGCCTCGCTAATTTTGTATTTTTAGTAGAGACGGGGTTTCTCCATGTTGGCCAGGCTGGTCTCGAACTCCCGATCTCAGGTGGTCCACCCGCCTCGGCCTCCCAAAGTGCTGGGATTACAGGCGTGAGCCACCGTGCCCGGCTAATTTTTGTATTTTTAGTAGAGATGGGGTTTCACCATTTGGCCAGGATGGTCTTGATCTCTTGACCTCGTGATCCACCTGCCTCGGCCTCCTGAAGTGCTGGGATTACAGGCGTGAGCCACTGCGCCCAGCCAATATTACTCCTTTTTCATTACTAGTTCCAATGTCCTTCCCTGCAATCATGTGACACTTGTCCGTTTTTGTTTGTTTTTTTGAGATGGAGTTTCCAGGCTGGAGTGCAGTGGCTGTGGCACGATCTCGTCTCACTGTAACCTCTGCCTCCTGGATTCAAGCGATTCTCCTGCCTCAGCCTCCTGAGTAGCTGGGATTACAGGCACCCACCACCACACCTGGCTAATTTTCGTATTTTTAGTAGAGACGAGGTTTCACCATGTTGGCCAGGCTGGTCTCGAATCCCTAACCTAGTGATCCGCCCTCCTTGGCCTCCCAAAGTGCTGGGATTACAGGCGTGAGCCACCACGTGCAGCCTGATACTTGTCCTTATTCAAATATAGCATCTTGCCACATTTTAGACATTGGATTTTCAGGACACACAAAAATGAATTTAGAGTGGGTTGGAAGTCATTTGTTTAGTTTTCTGGTAAATATATGAGCAGTGATGTGCTTAGTTTCAAAGCGTCTTTTTTGTCTTTGAAAATAACTACAGTCTGGGCATAGTGGCTCAGGTTTTTAATCTCAGCACTTTGGGAGGCTGAGGTGAGAGGATTGCTTGAGCCCAGGAGTTTGACGCCAGGCTAGGCAACATAGCAAGACCTCATGTCTACAAAGAAGTAAAGAAATTAGGCTGGGCGTGGTGTCTCACGCCTGTCCCAGCACTTTGGGAGGCCGAGGCAGGTGGATCACGAGGTCAGGAGTTCAAGACCAGCCTGACCAACATGGTGAAACCCTGTCTCTACTGAAAATACAAAAAATTAGCCAGGCGTGGTGGCGGGCACCTGTAATCCCAGCTACTCGGGAGGCTGAGGCAGATAATTGCTGAACCCGGGAGGCGGAGGTTGCAGTGAGCCAGGACCCTGCCACTGTACTCCAGCCTGGGCAACAGAGCGAGACTCTGTCTGAAAAATAAAAAAAAAAGTTAATGAAAAAAAGGAAAACAGAAATTAGCAGAGTTGGTGCTTGGTACCTGTAGTGGCAGCTACAGGTGGGAGGATCACTTGAGGCTCCGAGGTCAGGGCTGCAGTGAGCCAGAAACACTCTACTCCACTCTGGCCTAGGTGACAGAGGGTGACCCTGTCTCAAAAAACAAGACAAAACAAAACAAAAAACCAAAAAACTACAGAATAGTTAATTTTTTTTTTTTTTTTTTTTTTGAGACGGAGTCTCTCTCTGTCCCCCAGGCTGGAGTGCAAAGGCACAATCTTGGCTCACCTGCAACCTCCGCCTCCTGGGCTCAAGCAATTCTCCTACCTCAGCCTCCCAAGTAGCTGGGATTACAGACATGGGCCACCATGCTTGGCTAATTTTGTATTTTTAGTAGAGACGGGGTTTCTCCATGTGTGTCAGGCTGGTCTCTAACTCCCAACTTCAGGTGATCTGGCTGCCTCGTCTTCCCAAAGTGCTGGGATTACAGGCATGGGCCACTGGAGAAACGGAGTTTTGCTCTCCTTGCCCAGACTGGAGTGCAATGGCGTAATCTTGGTTCACCGCAACCTCCGCCTCCCGGGTTCAAGCGATTCTCCTGCCTCAGCCTCCCAAGTAGCTGGGACTACAGGCATGAGCCACCACGCCTGGCTAGTTTTGTATTTTTAGTAGAGACGGGGTTTCTCCATGTTGGTCAGGCTGGCCTCCAACTTCCGACCTCAGGTGATCCGCCTGCCTCTGCCTCCCGAAGTGCTAGGATTACAGGCGTGAGCCACCGCGTCTGGCCCAGAATAGTGAGTTCTTAAGCATTTCATGTACATTTGACATATTTCTTTTACATGTGTTCACTTAGAATTCCAGATAGAGGCTGGCCAGGGTGGCTCCCTCCTGTAATCCCAGGACCCTGGGAGACAGGCGCGGGCAGATCACTTGAGGCCAGGAGTTCTGACACCAGCCTGGCCAACATGGCGAAACCCCGTCTCTACTAAAAGTCGAGCATGGTGTTGTGCACATGTCATCCCAGCTGCTAGTCAGAAGGCTAAGGCACAAGAATCGCTTGAACCCAGGAGGCAGAAGTTGCAGTGAGTCGAGATCACGCCACTGCACTCCAGCCGGGGCGACAGAGTGAGACTCTGTCTCAAAATAAAATAAAATAAAAGCAAGTTTAAATTTAAAAAAAGAAAAACAAAAAAGAATTCCAGAGAGAGTTGTGTGATTTAGCAATGAATACTCTAAAGCCCCTTCCATGAAATACTCAAAGGATCAACTCACTCATCTTGCCTCAGGAGTTTTTGTTGCTGTAAACAAGAGCTACTTTTCCATTTACACCTAGCTTAGAGATGACCTTGCATTTAGAGCTGGTTTCGGGTTACCTGCAAGGAATATGGTATTTAGGGTAATGAGTGATACTCAACCCAAACTTGCTTCTCTGAAGAAGGTCAGAATTGCCATGGTGAATCAGACCCATGACTTAGACTGACATTGAGAGATGTATTGTGGATGATTATAATTATCCTCTCTGATAAACTCTGAGAAGGCTAGAGAAGAAGCCAGAACATTCCTCTTGGGTACTAATGTATGGTGTGGGTAAAGGGTAAATGTGAGTTCCTATTGAGGAAGATATTAAGAAGTTAGTCAACCACCTATTGAGAATGTTGTAGAGGGGACTTACTTTAGGGTAGAAAGTTGAAGTTAGAGGCATCCTTTTAAATCTGCTTCTTTAACCATCCAGTAACCCATTTTTTTGCCTGAGGTATTACAGATTGAGTATCCCTAATCTGAAAATCTGAAACCCCAAATCTCCAAAATCTGAAACTTTTTGAGCCAACATGATGCCATAAGTGAAAAAATCCCACAGATTAGTAGTTAATGCAGGCTCTGTTTCATGCACAAAGTTATGAAAAATATTGTATAAAATTGCCATCAAGCTGCTGGGCGCCGTGGTTCACACCTGTAATCCCAGCCCTTTGGGAGGCTGAGGTAGGTGGAGTTCAAGTCCAGCCTAGCCAAGATGGTGAAACCCTGACTCTACTAAAAATACAAAAAAATTAGCTGGGTGTGGTGGCGGGTGCCTGTAATCTCAGCTATTCTGGAGGCTGAGGCAGGAGAATCACTTGAACCCGGAAGGCGGAGGTTGCAGTGAGCCGAAATTGCCCCACTGCACTTCAGCCTGGGCGAAAAATCAAGACTTTGTCTCAAAAAAAAAAAAATTGCCATTAGGCTGTGTGTTTAAGGTGTATATGAAACATAATTGAATTTTGAATTTTGTGTTTAGACTTGTGTCCCATCCCCCAGGTGTCACATTATGTGTGTGTAAATATTCCAAAATTAAGAAAAGATCTGAAATTTGAGGCACTCCTAGTCTCAAGCATTTCAAATAAGGGATGTATAATCTTAATTTTTTTTTTTTTTGAGACAAAGTCTCGATTTTCGAGGTTGGACTGCAGTGGCGCGATCTCAGCTGGGACTACAGGCGCCCACCCCCATGCCCGGCTAATTTTTTGTATTTTTTTCGGTAGAGACGGGGTTTCACCATGTTAGCCAGGATGGTCTGGATTTCCTGACCTCGTGAGCCACCGGCCTCGGCCTCCCAAAGTGCTGAGATTATAGGCATGAGCCACCGCACCTGGCTTATAATCTGTCATTTTTGAAAATTTAAAGCACATTTTTGGAATAATGAATTCCATAAGTTTGCTATCTGCTAAAGTATTACATCTTTTAAATTAAATATGTTATAGCATGGTGCTTGAGAATGAGTGCTAGCTCAGTAAAGGTTAGCTGATTCTTTTAATTCCGCCTGTATTTTTATGGTTCAAATTTTGAAGATATTTATTGGTTCAATTATTCTAGGATTAGATGGCATTTGTATGCTTCATCACATTCCTTTTTGGCCTTTTCTAGACTCAACGGTCTTAATTGTTTTGGTTCTACTGTTGGTAGCCAGCTGAACCAGTTCATTGATTTTTATTATTTTTTAGTTTGGTTTGGTTTTAAGGAGCAGAGAGTTTAATAGTCAAGAAAGAAGGGAGAAGAGGCCAGGCATGGTGGCTCACACCTGTAATCCCAGTACTTTGGGAGGCCGAGGCGGGCAGATCACCTGAGGTCAGGAGTTTGAGACCAGCCTGGCCAACATGGTGAAACCCCGTCTCTACTACAAATACAAAATTTAGTCGGGTGTGTTGGCAGGTGCCTGTAATCCCAGCTACTCAGGAGCCTGAGGCAGGATAATTGCTTGAACCTGGGAGGCAGAGGTTGCAGTGAGCTGAGATCACACCATTGCACTCCAGCCTGGGGTACAAGAACAAGACTTCATCTAAAAAAAAAGAAGAAAAAAGAAAGAAAGAAGGGAGAAGAAAGGAATAAGCTCACATATACAGAGACAGAGGGAAGGGGGCTCCAAAGCTGAGAGAGGAGACCCATGATTTTCTTTTCTAGTTTTCTTTTTTTTTTTGAGACAGATTGTCGCTGTGTCACCCAGGCTGGAGTGCAGTGGCACGATCACGGCTCACTGCAAGCTCCACCTCCTGGGTTTGCCATTCTCCTGCCTCAGCCTCCTGAGTAGCTGGGACTACAGGGGCCTGCCACCATGCCCAGCTAATTTTTTATACTTTCAGTAGATAGATGATTTCACCATGTTAGCCAGGAAGATCTCGATCCCTTGACCTCATGATCCACCCGCCTTGGCCTCCCAAAGTGCTGGGGTGAGCAGGCGTGAGCCCCCGCGCCCGGCTCTTTTCTAGTTTTATATAATTTTATTTTGAGACAGACTCTTGCTCTGTCACCTAGGTTGGAGTACAGTGGCATGATCTTGGCTCACTGCAACCTATGCCTCCCGAGTAGCTGGGACTACTTGGCTCACTGCAACCTATGCCTCCCGAGTAGCTGCACGCTACCACACCTGGTTAATTTTTTGTACTTTTAGTAGAGACAGAGTCTCACCATGTTGCCCGGGTTGGTCTTGAACTCCTGAGGTCAGGCAATCCGCCCACCTCAGCCTCCCAAAGTGCTAGGCATCAGCCACTGTGCCTGGCCTTTTTCTAGTTTTTTTTTTTGCGATGGAGTCTCACTCTGTCACCAGGCTGGAGTACAGTGGCGCGATCTTGGCTCACTGCAACCTCTGCCTCTCGAGTTCAAGCGATTCTCCTGCCTCAGCCTCTGGCTGATTACGCCTGGCTAATTTTTGTATTTTTAGTAGAGACAGAGTTTCACCATGTTGGCCAGGATGGTCTCGATCTCTTGATCTCGTGATCCGCCCACCTTGACCTCCCCAAGTGCTGGGATCACAGACATGAGCCACCATACCCGGCCTTTCTTTTTTTTTTTTTGTGATGGAGTTTCGCTCTGTCGCCGAGGCTGGAGTGCAGTGGCACCATCTTGGTTCACTGCAACCTCCACCTCCTGGGTTCAATGAATTCTCCCTCAGCCTCCTGAGTAGCTGGGATTACAGGTGCCTACCACCATGCTCTGCTAATTTTTCTATTTTTAGTAGAGATGGGGTTTCACCATGTTGGCCAAGGTGGTCTTGAACTCCTGACCTCAAGTGATCCACCAGTCTTGGTCTCCCAAAGTACTGGGATTACAGGTGTGAGCCACTGTGCCTGGCCCCTTTCTAATTTTAAGCCTTCAAATTGTAGAAGTTCATATTCTGTACTGTAATATCTTGCAGTTAAGTTTTTCCCTGCAATATCCAATAGTGTCATGTATCTCTTTTCCTTCTGTAATTCCTCAAGAGCAGGTATTGTTGGTCCTCATATGTAAGGAACCTAACTCTAGCTGATGTGAGGTAGAGACTCAATATAGTATTTGTTGAACTGGCCATAATGATGAGCCATAAGCTGTATAGCTTAGCCTAGCTGCCTAAGTAAATTTATATCCCCCCAGATAGGACGGTAGAAAGTTCTAGAAGTGGCCAGGCATGATGGCTCACACTTTTTTTTTTTTTTTTTGAGACGGAGTCTGGCTCTGTCGCCCAGGCTGGAGTGCAGTGGCCAGATCTCAGCTCACTGCAAGCTCCGCCTCCCGGGTTCACACCATTCTCCTGCCTCAGCCTCCCGAGTAGCTGGGACTACAGGCGCCCGCCACCTCGCCCGGCTAGTTTTTTGTATTTTTCAGTAGAGACGGGGTTTCACCGTGTTAGCCAGAATGGTCTCGATCTCCTGACCTCGTGATCCGCCCGTCTCGGCCTCCCAAAGTGCTGGGATTACAGGCTTGAGCCACCGCGCCCGGCCACTTTTTTTTTTTTGAGACGAAGTTTCACTCTTGTTGTCCAGGCTGGAGTCCAGTGGCACTATCTCGGCTCATCCACCACAACCTCTGCCTCCTGGGTTCAAGTGATTCTCCTGCCTGAGACTCCCAAGTAGCTGGGATTATAGGAATGCACCACCACGCCTGGCTAATTTTGTATTTTTAGTAGAGGTGGGGTTTCTCCATGTTGGTCAGGCTGACCTCCAATTCCCGACCTCACGTGATCCGCCCACCTCGGCCTCACAAAGTGCTGGGATTACAGGCGTGAGCCACGCAACCTGGCCAGATGGCTCACGCTTATAATCACAACACTTTGGGAGGCTGAGGCGGGATGATCACTTGAAGCCAGGAGTTCAAGACCAACCTGGGCAACAGAGTGAGATCCTGTCTCTGTATTTAAATAAATAAATATAAAAGTAATAAAAAAGAATATTTCAGAAGTCTTTTTGGGTAAGGCGAGTCACTAATTGGACAAAAATGTATTGCATACCTGCTGTGTGCTCAAGTTTACAAAGGTTCAGATAAGCAGTTTTGTAGATAAAATGTAAATCTGATATTTGAAAACCATTTATTAAACTCCTGTCCTGGGCACTGTGGTAGCCTTGGGGGAATTGCTCAATAAGAAAAGCAATCCTGTCCAGGCGCAGTGGCTCATACCTGTAATCCTAGTACTTTGGGAGGCTGAGGTGGGTGGATCACGCGGTCAAGAGATGGAGACCATCCTGGCCAATATGGTGAAACCCTGTCTCTACTAAAAATACAAAAATTAGCTGGGCGTGGTGGTGCAGGCCTATAGTCCCAGCTACTTGGGAAGCAGAGGCAGGAGAATCGCTTGAACCCAGGACAGGGAAGTGGCAGTGAGCTGAGGTCACGCCACTGTACTCCAGCCTAAGGAACAGAGCAAGACAGCATCTAAAAAAAAAAGAAAAGCAATCCTTGGAATTCTTGGCCAGGCATGCTGGCTCATGCTTATAATCCCAGCACTTTGGGAGGCCAAGGCGGACAGATCACCCGAGGTTGGGAGTTCGAGACCAACCTAACCAACATGGAGAAACCCCGTCTCTACTAAAAATACAAAAATTAGCTGGGCGTGGTGGTGCATGCCTGTAATCCTGGCTACTTGGGAGGCTGAGGCAGGATAATTGCTTGAACCTGGAAGGCGGAGGTTGTAGTGAGCTGAGATTATGCCTTTGCACTCTAGCCTGGGCAACAAGAGCGAAACTGTATCTGAAAAAAAAAAGAAATGCAATCCTTGCTTTCCCAGGATGCATAGACTGGGGAGGAAAAGCCAACAAAGTGAGATGATGGTTGTGACAGGGGTACTGCAGGTGCTGAGATATCAAGAACACAAACTCAAACCTAGTGAAGGAATTCACAGAAGGCCTTCCCAAGGAAGTGATGTTTCAAGTAAATCATAAAATGGTTACAAGGGACTAGCCAAAAAGAAAAGGAAAGAGAATTGCTTGAACCTGGGAGGTGGAGGTTGCAGTGAGCCAAGATCATGCCACAGCACTCCAGTCTGGGTGACGGAGCGAGACTGCGTCTCAAAAAAAAGAAAATAGTTTGGCAGTGACTTTGTGGAGAAGTGAGCTTTGAACTGGACTTTGGAGGGAGAAGATGAGGGAGAAAGGCATTAAAGCCATTTCAGGCTTAAGGAATAAAAGGCAAAGAAATATAAAGGTACATTATGATATGCTCAGAGTACATTAGATGGCTGGTATGGCTAGGACTTAAGATTCTTGGGGTGTGATAGTTGCAGATAAGATCAGAAGAGTTACTTTTGGGCCAGTGAGAGAAACTCTGAGTGCCATTCTTAAGTATGTGTGTTATAGGCAAACAACTGCTGTGGGAGAGGTGAGATGTGGATTAGATCTGACTATACTTTATTTTATTTTATTTTATTTTGAGATGGAGTCTCGCTCTGCCGCCCAGGCTGGAGTGCAGTGGCCAGATCTCAGCTCACTGCAAGCTCCGCCTCCCAGGTTCACGCCATTCTCCTGCCTCAGCCTCCCGAGTAGCTGGGACTACAGGCGCCCACCACCTCGCCCGGCTAGTTTTTTGTATTTTTTTTAGTAGAGATGGGGTTTCACCGTGTTAGCCAGGATGGTCTCGATCTCCTGACCTTGTGATCCACCCGTCTCGGCCTCCCAGAGTGCTGGGATTACGGGCTTGAGCCACCGCGCCCGG
>NC_045434.1:193857523-193867059 GCF_002776525.5 Piliocolobus tephrosceles | reverse complement strand
TTTGAGACAGAGTCTTGCTCTGTCACCCAGGCTGGAGTTCAGTGGCCGGATCTCTGCTCACTGCGTAAGCTCTGCCTCCTGGGTTTACGCCATTCTCCGGCCTCAGCCTCCCGAGTAGCTGGGACTACAGGCGCCCACCACCTCGCCCAGCTAGTTTTTTGTTTTTTGTTTTTTGTTTTTTTTTTTGAGACGGAGTCTCGCTGTGTCGCCCAGGCTGGAGTGCAGTGGCGCGATCTCGGCTCACTGCGAGCTTCGCCTCCCGGGTTCACGCCATTCTCCCGCCTCAGCCTCTGAGTAGCTGGGACTATAGGCGCCCGCCACCACACCCGGCTAATTTTTTTTTGTATTTTTAGTAGAGACGGGGTTTCACCGTGTTAGCCAGGATGGTCTCGATCTCCTGACCTCGTGATCCGCCCGCCTCGGCCTCCCAAAGTGCTGGGATTACAGGCTTGAGCCACCACGCCCGGCTCTGACTATACTTTTTTTTTTTTTGAGACGGAGTCTTGCTCTGTCGCCCAGGCTGGAGTGCAGTGGCCGGATCTCACTCAGCTCACTGCAAGCTCCACCTCCCGGGTTTACGCCATTCTCCTGCCTCAGCCTCCCGAATAGCTGGGACTACAGGCGCCCGCCACCTCGCCTGGCTAGTTTTTGGTATTATTTTTAGTAGAGACGGGGTTTCACCGTGTTCGCCTGGATGGTCTCGATCTCCTGACCTCGTGATCCGCCCATCTCGGCCTCCCAAAGTGCTGGGATTACAGGCTTGAGCCACTGCGCCCGGCCAGTCGTAGTCATCTTTACACACTCACATATTAAAATAAATACAGTGCTCTTACCTATACTGTCTTTTTTTTTTTTTTTTTGACACAGCCTCGTTCTGTGGCCCAGGTTGGACTGCAGTGGCGCGATCTTGGCTCTCTGCAAGCTCTGCCTCCCGGATTCACGCCATTCTCCTGCCTCAGCCTCCCCAGCAGCTGGGACCACAGGCACCCACCACCGCACCCGGCTTATTTTTTGTTTTTGTTTTTGTTTTTTGTTTTTTTTTTGAGACAAGAGTCTCGCTCTGTCGCCTAGGCTGGAGTGCAGTGGCGCCATCTCCGCTCACTGCAAGCTCTGCCTCCTGGGTTCACGCCGTTCTCCTGCCTCAGCATCCCGAGTAGCTGGGACTACAGGCGCCCGCCACCATGCCTGCCTAATTTTTTGTATTTTTAGTAGAGACGGGGTTTCACCGTATTAGCCAGGATGGTCTCCATCTCCTGACCTCGTGATCCGCCCGCCTCGGCCTCTCAAAGTGCTGGGATTACAGGCGTGAGCCACCACGCCTGGCAATTTTTTGTATTTTTAGTAGAGACGGGGTTTCCCTGTGTTAGCCAGGGTGTTCTGGATCTCCTGACCTCGTGATCCGCCCGCCTAGGCCTCCCAAAGTGCTGGGATTACAGGCGTGAGCCACCGCGCCCGGCACCTATACTCTCTTAAGTGACTCTCTTTTCAACCGTGAAGACTAATAACTGCAGAATGTCTTGGGGTCCTCTGAGTTTTCATTAAGATTGGGACAATGCCTGGAGTAACTTTAGAGTCAAGGAGCACATGGTGCTGGACACTGGTTTTCTTTTTTTTTTTTTTCTTTCTTTTTTTTTTTTTGAGACGGAGTCTTGCTCTGTGGCCCAGGCTGGAGTGCAGTGGCCGGATCTCAGCTCACTGCAAGCTCTGCCTCCCGGGTTTACACCATTCTCCTGCCTCAGCCTCCCGAGTAGCTGGGACTACAGGTGCCTGCCACCTTGCCCAGCTAGTTTTTGTATTTTTAGTAGAGACGGGGTTTCACCGTGTTAGCCAGGATGGTCTCGATCTCCTGACCTCGTGATCCGCCCGTCTCGGCCTCCCAAAGTGCTGGGATTACAGGCTTGAGCCACCGCGCCCGGCAAACACTGGTTTTCTCAGTAACTCTGCAAGGGAGATGCTGCGCAAGATTATCTCTCCATTCAGTCTGAGGCAAAGAGGTATTGAAAAGTCCTAGAGGGGCCAGGCGCGGTGGCTCACACCTGGAATCCGGCACTTTGGGAGGCCGAGACAGGTGGATCATTTGAGGTCAGGAGTTCAAGACCAGCCTGGCCAACATGGTGAAACCCTGTCTATACTGAAAATACGAAAATTAGCTGAGTGGTAGTGACGCACACCTATAATCCAAGCTACTTGGGGAGGGCGAGGCAGGAGAATCACTTGAGCCTGGGAGGCAGACGTTGCAGTGAGCCGAGATCGTGCCACTGCACTCCAGTCTGGGCGACAGAGTGAGACCCTCTCTCAAAAAAAAAAAAAAAAGTCCTAGAGGTCATACAAGTGAATTCAGCATTATTAAGCAACTACATGATGTAAGTCATCTTCCCCTTCCCATGCATCTCAGTTCACTTACTCCCTCCACAGATACTAAGTATTTTAAAGGACAGAGAACTTGAGGCAAAATGGCTGTTTGCACAGAAAGTAGATGTGATTTCTAATTTTCAAGAGCTTACTGTTTGGTGTGAACTGGTAATGTGCTGCAAACCAGCTCTCTAGAAAAACAAAATACTCTAATTTGTAGTGCTTGTCAATTTTGGGTCTGTTTACACCCAGCGTTGCTGATTTCAAGCTGTCAACTTAGTGTCACTAAACTCAAAGTTGGAAGAGATATGTATGCACAATTGGTTCTCAGGAGCTGTTAAGAGCTTGCTGCAGAACACCATGGAATGAGTCACACATACTAAGAAAACCTATACTAGCAAGTGACTGTTGAGGCGTTTCTGGAAGGATCAGAGCCTATGATAGCCCATCTCATAGTTCCCATTCTTTTTAGAGACCCATGATCTCTAGGGTGCTCTAGGCATTATCTTGGCATTCCTTTCATATGGTTGACTTCTTTTCTTTTTCCTCTCCCCTTCCTTCCCCTTCCCTCCCCTCCCCTCCCCTCCCCTCTCCTTTCTTCCTTTCTTCCTTTCTGTTTTTTGAGAGGGAATTTGGCTCTTGTTGCCCAGGCTGGAGTGCAATGGCATAATCTCAGCTTACTGCAACCTCTGCCTCCTGGGTTCAAGCGATTCTCTTGCCTCAGCTTCCCGAGTAGATGGGATTACAGATAGGCGCCACCACACCCAGTTAATTTTGTATTTTTAGTGGAGACAGGTTTCTCCATGTTGGTCAGGCTGGTCTTGAACTCCCAGCCTCAGGCAATCTACCTGCCTCGACCTCCCAAAGTGCTGGGATTACTGGTGTGAGCCACCACGCCCAGCCTATTAACCTCTTTTCAAACCGGATTAAGTTATTGGTGCTTCTCATTCCCGACAGCAGTCCCAGTTATCTGACTTCATGTGAAAGATGGCTAATGCAGAAGTGAGTGTCCCAGTGGGGGATGTGGTTGTGGTACCCACTGAAGGAAATGAAGGGGAGAATCCTGAAGACACTAAAACCCAAGTGATCTTGCAGTTACAGCCTGTGCAACAAGGGTAAGTGGCTAGAGATTTGGGTATTCTGAAGTATTTTGGGAAGTTTCAAGGGTGGGGAAATTACAACTTTATGGTTGCTTAGCACAATGGAACATTTAACATCAATCAGAGCTGGCTTAGTTTTCATCTGTATAATATACTATATTGCATGCTGTATTTGTCGTTTTAGTACTTATTACCAACAGTTACATGTTTCCTTATATCTGCTTCTCTTCTCCACCTTGAGCTCCTTGAGGGTAGGTTACATGGCTCCCTCATTTTATTTTATTGTTATTTTTGTTGAGACAGAGTCTTACTCTGTGACCCAGGCTGGAAGGCAGTGGTGCGATCATAGCTTACTGCAACCTCGAATTCCTGGTCTCAAAAGATCTTCCCATTTTAGCCTCCTGAATAGCTGGGAATATAGGCACATGCCACTGCACCTGGCTGATTTTTCTTTTGTTCTTTTTTTTTTTTTTAATTTTCATAACATATTTTATTTAACCCAATATACCCAGCACATTATCATTTCGGCATATACTCAATTTAAAAATTCCAGGCCTACATAGATGGAGCTGGATGCCATCATCCTCACCAAACCAACACAGGAACAGAAAAGCAAACACTGCATATTGTCACTCATAAATGGGAGTTAAACAATGAGAACACATGGACACACGGAGGGGAACAACACACACTGGGGCCTGTTGCGGGGTGAAGGGGCGAGGGGAGGGAACCTAGAGGATGAGTCAATAGGTGCAGCAAATCACCATGGCACACATATATCCATGTAACAAACCTACATATTCTGCACATGTGTCCTGGAACTTTGATTAAATAAATAAAAATTCCAGTTCCAATCCCACTCTTGCACAGTTATGATTCTTCAGCATAACCATGAAAGCATGATTTACTTCAGAGTTCAAATGTTGACTTTTTTATTTTTTGTAGAGATAGGGGTCTTGCTTTGTTGCCCCAGTTGCCTCATCTTATTTATCTGCACTATTCACAGAGGCTCCTTATGTGTCTACCAAAAGGCAATGTAGCTAGAGTCAGAGGACATCAGGCAAGGCAACGACCATAAATTCTCTGAACCCCCATGGAGGGGAAATTATCAAGCTGAGTCTAGCACCTACTACAATACAATGTATTATGAAGGTATTGGAAAAAGAGAAGATTTAAAAAGGAGTTTTCTTTTTTTTGAGATGGAGTCTCACTGTATCGCCCAGGCTAGAGTGTACTGGTGGGATCTCAGCTCACTGCAACCTCTGCCTCCCAGGTTCAAGCGATTCTCCTGCCTCAGACTCCCTAGTAGCTGGAACTATAGGCTCCTGCCACCGTGCCTGACCAATTTTTGTATTTTTAGAAGAGATGGGGTTTAGCTGAGATTGTGCCACTGTACTCCAGCAGTAAGTGACAGAGCAAGACTCTGTCTCAAAAAAAGAAAGAATACAATAAAGTAGACTTACCTTTTAAGCTCTAGTAAACATAATGATGATTCATAGGGAATGTCAGTATCTTACTATGCCTTAACATTTTGAATGTATTTCGTGACTTTTGACTATGGCTATAGTAGATATAGAGAATTAAGCTCAATCCATCACTATCCTGAGTGAGTTTAGATAATTTTTCCCTGATAAAAATCTTGTTTACGGCCAGTCGTAGTGGCTCACACCTGTAATCCCAGTACTTTGGGAGGCCGAGGCGGGTGAATCACAAGGTCAGGAGTTTGAGACCAGCATGACCAACATGGTGAAACCCCGTCTGTACTAAAAAATATAAAAATTAGCTGGGTGTTGGCGCACGTCTGTAATGCCAGCTACTCAGGAGGCTGAGGCAGGAGAATTGCTTGAACCTGGGAAGCGGACGTTGCAGTGAGCTGAGATTGTGCCATTGCACTCCAGCTTGGACGACAAAGTGAGACTCCGTCTCAAAAAAAAGAAACAAACAAACAAAAAAAGGGAAATTTTGTTTGCTTTTAAAAATATAGACTACCGGCCGGGCGTGGTGGCTCAAGCCTGTAATCCCAGCACTTTGGGAGGCTGAGGCAGGCGAATGGCGTAAACCCAGGAGGCGGAGCTTGCAGTGAGCTGAGACCCAGCCAGTGCACTCCAGCCTGGGCGGCAGAGCGAGACTCCGTCTCAAAAAAAAAAAAAAAAAAAAATAGACTACCTCCTACTTGCCACTCTTAAGTACAGTTTACTGGTTGTTAAAATTACTTGGTTGGGTGCAGTGGCTCATGCCTGTAATCCTAGCACTTTAGGAGGCCAAGGTGGGAGGATCATTTGAGCCCAGGAATTCAAAACCAGAAAGGGTGACACATCGAGACCCTGTCTCTACAAAAAATTTAAAAATTAGCTAGGCATGGTGGCTCACACCTGTAGTTCCAGCTACTCAGGAGGCTGAGCTAGGATGATCACTTGAGCCTAGGAGATTGAGGCTGCAGTGAACTGTGATCATGCCACTGCGCTCTAACCTGGGCAACAGAGTAAGACCATGTGTCAAAAAACCAAAACAAAAAACAAAAAAAGGCCAGGTGTGGTGGCTTACACCTGTAATCCCTACACTTTGGGAAGCCAAGGTGGGCAGATCACCTGAGGTCAGGAGTTCGAGACCAGCCTGACCAACATGGTGAAACCCTGTCTCTACTAAAAATACAAAAATTAGCCAGGTGTGGTGGCACGTGCCTGTAATCCCAGTTGCTTGGGAGGCTAAGGGAGGAGAATTGCGTGAACACGGGAGGTGGAGGTTGCAGTGAGCTGAGATTGTACTACTGCCCTACCAGCCTGGGCGACAGAGCGAGATTCTGTCTCAAAAAAAAAAAAAAAATAGCCAGGCGTGGTGGCTCAAGCCTGTAATCCCAGCACTTTGGGAGGCTGAGGCGGGTGGATCACGAGGTCAGGAGATCGAGACCATCCTGGCTAACATGGTGAAACCCCGTCTCTACTAAAAATAATACAAAAAACTAGCCGGGCAAGGTGGCGGGCGCCTGTAGTCCCAGCTACTCGGAGGCTGAGGTGGGAGAATGGCGTGAACCCGGGAGGCGGAGCTTGCAGTGAGCCAAGATCGCGCGCCACTGCACTCCAGCCTGGGCGACACAGTAAGACTCTGTCTCAAAAAAAAAAAAAAAAAAAAAAGAGACATTATTCATACATGAGAATGTATTCTTTTAAGAGATTTTTCACACAGTGGTCAATTTAGGATGAGTTTACCAATCTTATTTGAGGCAATGGTTTCTCATGTTTATCAAAATCCTCATCCCCTGAATAGCCATTTATGGGGTGCTTTGCCATGTTCCAGTCAGTCAACAAATGCTGGGCATACAACATTGCATAAATGAATAAGCCATAATCTGTGCACTCGGGGACCTCTTAGCCTGTGCTCAATAGGAGACAGACAGATAAACAAGCATACATTAAGTGTGATAGGTGTTATGACAAAACCCAAAGTACAGCTGGGTCATAAAGCAGGAAGTAAGTGGTTATACTGAAGGGATTGGGAGGGAAAGAAAAGCATCCTAGAGGCTACTTATTAAAAGACAGATAGGAGATTGGCGCAGTGGCTCATGCTTGTAATCCCAGCATTTTGGGAGGCAGAGGCAGGAGTTTCACTTGAGTCCAGGAGTTCAAGGCCAGCCTGGACCAAATAGGAAGACTCTGTCTCTATAAAAAAATACAAAAATTAGCCAGATATGGTGGTGTATGCCTGTAGTCCCAGCTACTCAAGAGGCTGAGGTGGAGGATTGCTTGAGCCAGGGAGGTTAAGGCTGCAGTGAACTATGATCACACCACTGTATTCTAGCCTGGGCAACAGAATGAGACCCTATCAAAAAAACAAAACAAAACAAAACAAAAACCAAAAAAAAAAAAGTGGAGAATAATGTTCTGGGAAATGACAGAAGTAAGAGAAAGAAGATATAAGAAGATGGCACTTTTGGGAACCACAAATAGTTTGGCAGTGCCAGGGCCTGGATTTTAAGGCGAGGTTTGGGAAGAGTTGAAACCAGGGGCCAGATCTTAAAGAAGCTTAAATATCATACAAAGGATTTGGAGCTTTATTTTAACAATGAGGAGAGAGGATGTTTGTGGGATTTTAAGGAGGGAATCACATGATCAATCTGGTGGGAATGTAGAAGATTAGTTAGATACAAGGATACTAGTATAGAGATGGTGAGGCCTGAATTAAGGCAGTAGCAGTGGAGATAGAGACAGGGAGGGAGGATGGATAGTGTTAAAGTGATGCATCCAGCAGGATTTGGTGACTGACTATGTGGAGCTGAGAAGGAGGAAAAGAAAATCTAGTGTAATTCCCAGATTTCTGTCTACAGTGTGCTGAATGGTGCTATTAACAAGGATGGAGAGTACAGGAAGAAGAATAGTTTGAGGGTGGTTGGAAAAAGGGAACTTGATGGTTATTTTAGACATAATGAATTCGTCAAAGTCCTATGAGACTTCCAAATGTATTTATTTGGCTGAGTGTGGTGGCTCACGCCTCTAATCCCAGGACTTTGGGAGGCTGAGGTGGCAGGATCACCTGAGGTCGGGAGTTTGAGACCAGCCTGACCAACATGGAGAAACCCTGTCTCTACTAAAAATACAAAATTACCTGGGTGTGGTGGCGCATGCCTGTAATCCCAGCTACTCGGGAGGCTGAGGCAGAAGAATTGCTTGAACCTGGAAGGCAGATGTTGCAGTGAGCCGAGATCGTGCCATTGCACTCCAGCCTAGGCAATAAGAGCAAAATTCCGTCTCAAGAAACAAACACACACACACATGTATTTATTCATTTAGCAGTTGGCTGTGTTTGAGTGTGAAATTCAGAAAGGAGGTCTGTACTAGAGGTATCACTGTGGAGGTAGTCATTGATACAAAGGAGAATATTCAGGCAGTGCTTTCAAGTAACAAGATGCAATAATTAGCACATCAGGTTTATTATAGAAATTAAATAAAGGATGTTGATTGTTGATGTATCAAGTTACATTATCTGACCCCATAAATGTAGAGATATCTTGGAGAGATCTGCATTATATAACCTTCTCTAAGTGGTGCCTCTAGTCACTCCTAGTTACTTTGGATGTAGTTTCTCTCTTACTTTTCTTCCACTAGGCTTTGCTCATGTCAATAGTTTGGTTATGGTACCTTAAAAGATGCTAAAAACAAACAAACACCCCCCACCCCAACGGCAAAATACACTGTTTCCAACAAGGGACATTAACTTTTCAGTCAGCCTGGTTCTTCCTATCTCAAACTATCTGCTGGTACTACTTTTTAGTCTTCTCAGGGTAATTCCATAATATGAATTAGTCACGTACTTGTAGCCATACTATGCCATGGGCATTTAAAGTTTTTTTTTTTTTTTTTTTTTGAGACGGAGTCCTGCTCTGTCGCCCAGGCTGGAGTGCAGTGGCCGGATCTCAGCTCACTGCAAACTCCGCCTCCCGGGTTCACGCCATTCTCCTGCCTCAGCCTCCCGAGTAGCTGGGACTACAGGCGCCCGCCACCTTGCCCGGCTAGTTTTTTTTTGTATTTTTAGTAGAGACGGAGTTTCACCAGGTTAGCCAGGATGGTCTTGATCTCCTGACCTCGTGATCCGCCCGTCTCAGCCTCCCAAAGTGCTGGGATTACAGGCTTGAGCCACCGCGCCCGGCCAAGGTTTTTTTTTTGTTTGTTTGTTTGTTTTTGGAGATGGAGTCTTGCTCCATTGCCCAGGCTGGAGTGCAGTGGTGCAATTTCAGCTCACTGCAACCTCCGCCTCCCTGATTCAAGTGATTCTCCTGTCTCAGCCTCCTGAGTAGCTGGGATTACAGGTGCACCACCATGCCTGACTAATTTTTGTATTTTTAGTAGAGATGGGGTTTCACCATGTTGGTGAGGCTAGTCTCAAACTCCTGACCTCGTGATCCGCCCACCTTGTCCTCCCAAAGTGCTGGGATTACAGGCATGAGCCACCATGCCCGGCCCATTTAAAGTTACGAAGGGAGCCGGGCGCGGTGGCTCAAGCCTGTAATCCCAGCACTTTGGGAGGCCGAGACGGGCGGATCACAAGGTCAGGAGATCGAGACCATTCTGGCTAACACGGTGAAACCCCGTC
>NC_045434.1:193799052-193857513 GCF_002776525.5 Piliocolobus tephrosceles | reverse complement strand
GCTTGCAGTGAGCTGAGATCCGGCCACTGCACTCCAGCCTGGGCGACAGAGCGAGACTCCGTCTCAAAAAAAAAAATAAAATAAATAAAGTTACGAAGGGAGCCGGGCGCGGTGACTCATGCCTGTAATCCCAGCACTTTGGGAGGCCAAGGCGGGTATATCACGAGGTCAGGAGATCGAGACCATCCTGCTAACACGGTGAAACCCCGTCTCTACTAAAAATACAAAAAAAATTAGCTGGGCATGGTGGTGGGCGCCTGTAGTCCCAGCTTCTCAGGAGGCTGAGGCAGGAGAATGGTGCTAACCTGGGATGCAGAGCTTACAGTGAGCCGAGATCACACCACTGCACTCCAGCCTGGGAGAGAGAGTGAGACTCCGTCTCAAAAAAAAAAAAAAAAAAAGTTATGAAAGAAGTGGACATTTATTTTTATTCAGTTTCTTCTCAAGGTGAAGGTAACTGTTTGTAAATGTCCTAGAGAAACATGATAGCTTTCTGTTCACCCTTTGCAAGTAAAAAGCGTGGATCATTCCACCGCTGACATTTAAAAAATAAAGTTATGAAGGGAAAAGTCTGGTATAATACGGTAGTAGCAAGTGGTGGTATAAATAAATAAGTAGCAAGAATTACTTTCCTTTGAGGTGAGGAGAGTTGTCGATTCATTTCCATGGTAGAAGCTGCTAAGCAGTCCTGGGAAGTTTGGAGTTTAAATATAACGGGAAACTAGTCAGAGTTATAAAGTATATTTATTTTATTTATTTTGAGATAGATTGAAACAAATTTCTTAACCCCATGCTGTGAATATTAATTTTTTCATGATTTATGTAGTTTGTTTATCGATGGACACTTTTACAACAGGATTTATGAAGCTGGATCGGAGAACAACACGGCAGTTGTAGCAGTAGAAACTCACACGATACACAAAATTGAAGAAGGGATTGGTAAGGTTTTTTTTTTTTTTTTTTTTGTCATTCTAATGCCTTTGACCTTAGCTTCCTTGGTTGAGTTTTCTTGCCATCTGTGCCTTATGTTTTTCTCCCATCCCTGTGTGCCCTACCAGTACTACAGCCCTCGATTTTGATGGTGGTACATCTTGAGACACCACTGACTAAGATGCTAGGGCCATCAGTTGGTTGGTTAATATCAGTTTGGAAGGGTAACTGAAAAGACTTTTTATCTATAAAAATCCCACATAGAAATTGGAGCCTCAAAGTTGATACCTGTCATTAAAGAAGTTGTTGATGACTGATAAGGTATTGTTTAGAAGGCAGTCAGTGGAAAGAAACTGGAAAGAAACTTTGAAATTTAACAAATCTGAGTTTAAATCCCAATTTCTCACCTCTAAATGTGTCCTTGGGAAAGTCAGTTAACCTTTTTGAGGCCCATATACTTATATTTAACACCTAGGAAACAATTAATTAATTAATTAATTTTTTTTTTTTTTTTTGGAGACAGAGTCTCGCTCTGCCCCCAGGCTGGAGTGCAGTGGCGCCGTCTCGGCTCACTGCAAGCTCCGCCTCCCGGGTTCACGCCATTCTCCTGCCTCAGCCTCCCAAGTAGCTGGGACTATAGGCGCCCGCCGCTACGCCCGGCTAATTTTTTTGTAGTTTTAGTAGAGATGGGGTTTCACTGTGTTAGCCAGGATGGTCTCGATCTCCTGACCTCGTGATCCGCCCACCTCGGCCTCCCAAAGTGCTGGGATTACAGGCTTGAGCCACCGTGCCCAGCAATTAATTAATTTTTAAAAAACCTGATCGAGCACAGTGGTTCATGCCCGTAATCCCAACACTTTGGGAGGCCAAGACGGGAGGATCACCTGAGGTCAGGAGTTCGAGACCAGCCTGGCCAACATGGTGAAACCCCGTCTCTACTATAAGTGTAAAAATTAGCCTGGCATGGTGGCGGGCGCCTATAATCCCAGTTACTCAGGAGTCTGAGGCAGGAGAATCGCTTGAATCCAGGAGGCATAGGTTGCAGTGAGCCGAGATCGTGCCACTGCACTCTAGCCTGGGCAACAAGAGCGAGACTTCATCTCCAAAACAACAACAACAACAACAACAAAAACACCACCTACACCGGGCGAGGTGACTCACGCCTGTAATCCCAGCACTTTGGGAGGCCAAGGCAAGTGGATCACTTGAGGTCAGGGGTTCAAGACCAGCCTGGCCAAGATGGTGAAACCCCATCTCTACTAAAAATATAAAAATTAGCCAGGCGTGGTGGTGTGTGGTATATGGCTATAATCCCAGCTACTTGGAAGGCTGAGGCAGGAGAATTGCTTGAACCCGGGAGGCATAGGTTGCAGTGAGCCGAGATCATGCCACTGCACTCCAGCCTTGGTGATAGCGTGAGACTCCATCTCAAAAAAGGCAAAAAGAAAAAAAAAACCTAGGAAATAATCACTGCCTCACAGGATTATTGTAAGAACTAAACAAGATTATGTGTGTAAAATATACAGTATGGTGTCTGGCACACTGTGGGAGCTTGGGAAGAGATAGCTGTTAGGCCAGACTTCTTCCAGAGGATCCCTAAACGATACCAGCAAAAGTGAAGTGTTAGTCCCTCAGAGGAACCAGGAGACTAGAGATTTTGAATTTCAGCTTTGGGGAAGAGTTGCTTGATAAATAACTGATTTTTTTTCTGTTTTCAGATACAGGCACTATAGAAGCAAATGAGGATATGGAAATTGCTTACCCTATAACTTGTGGGGAGAGCAAAGCCATCCTCCTCTGGAAGAAGTTTGTGTGTCCGGGAATAAACGTGAAGTGTGTCAAGGTAATTGTCTTCTCCATGCTGAAGCCAATTTTGGGACTCCTTGTTTTCAAAGGGTGTGAGTTCCATGCATCCTTTTTCTCTTCCACTATATCAGGTTTTTTTTTTTTTTTTTTTGGTGGCTATTGTTCTAATGTGTCACAATAGAAAAAATAAAAACTTTGGGTTGGATGTGGTGGCTCATACCTGTAATCCTAACACTTTGGGAGACCAAGGTGGGAAGATCACTTGAGCTTAGGAGTTCGAGACCAGCCTGGGCAACATGGTGAGACATTGGCTCTCTTTTTTTTTTTTTTTTTTTTTTTCAGACAGTGACTTTCTCTGTTGCCCAGGCTAGAGTGCAATGACATGATCTTGGCTCACTGCAGCCTCCACCTCCTGGGTTCAGGTGATTCTCCCACCTCAGCCTCCTGTGTAGCTGGGACCACAGGTGTGCGCCACTGTGCCTGGCTAATTTTTTGTAGAGGTGGAAGGTTTTGCTATGTTGCCTGGGCTGGAAAACCTTGCATCTTCAAAAAATATATTGGCGGCCGGGCACGGTGGCTCACGCCTGTAATCTCAGCACTTTGGGAGGCCGAGGCGGGCGGATCATGAGGTCAGGAGATCGAGATCATCCTGGCTAACATGGTGAAACCCCGTCTCTACTAAAAATACAAAAAATTAGCTGGGCGTGGTGGCGGGCGCCTATAGTCCCAGCTACTCGGGAGGCTGAGGCAGGAGAATGGCATGAACCCAGGAGGCGGAGCTTGCAATGAGCTGAGATGGCACCACTGCACTCCAGCCTGGGCGACAGAGCGAGACTCCGTCTCAAAAAAATATATACTGGCTAGGTGAGGTGGCTTATGCCTGTAATCCCAGCACTTTGGGAGGCTGAGGTGGGTGGATCACCTGAGATCAGGAGGTAGAGACCAGCCTGGACAACATGGTGAAGCCCCATCTCTACTAAAAATACAGAAATTAGCCAGTGCGTAGTGTTGGGTGCATATAATCCCAGCTACTGCGGAGGCTGAAGCAGGAGAATCACTTGAACCTGGGGGCAGAGTTGCAGTGAGCTGAGATTGCGCTGTTGTACTCCAGTCTGGGTGACAGAGTGATGCTCTGTCTCAAAAAAAAAAAAAATTATTAGATTGACTAGCCAAAAACAAAATTGATAAAAATAGAATTGCTTATTCTGTCTTCATTAGGGCTGATAGATTATTTCAGTTTATTTGAACAGCCTTTGTTTGCCACACTAGACCCAACCACCTGATTCCAGGCATAAATGAATTTTAGAGATTTATTAATATATTTATCTCTTATCTCTTCATATATTCTGTGGCTTTGTACCAGGAATAGAGACTGTGCTCCGAGAAGCATCGTCTTCTCTAACACAATAGTGCAGGAGTTTGGATAATCAAGGCTTAGGATGTCATCTGGGTATTTTTTATGCAAATGATGTAGAGTTATCATTTCATTATTTCCCCTCTTGGCCTGCCTAAGTTGACATTAGACTATTTTGGACTTTTCTTTTTACTTTTAGTTCAATGATCAGTTGATCAGCCCCAAGCACTTTGTTCATCTGGCTGGCAAGTCCACTCTGAAGGACTGGAAGAGAGCTATTCGTCTGGGTGGGATCATGCTCAGGTAAGCTCTAATGTTAAGCACATACCTTTCAACAAACTTTGGGGCACGTAATCATGCTAGAATCTGGGCTTTTCTCTTTAGGTTGATATTTTTATTTCTGAGAAATTGGCTTGAGCAATCCATGCATTATTTGACTTAAATCAACTTATTCTTAAAAATCCTGGGAGACAAGAAAGATTTTTTGTTTGTTTGTTTGTTTGTTTTTGAGACAGTTTTGCTGTGTCACCCAGGCTGGAATGCAGTGGCGTGACCTCGGCTCACTGCAACCTCTGCCTCCTGGGTTCAAGCAATTGTAGTTTTTAATAGAGACAGGATTTCACCATCTTGGCCAGGCTGGTCTTGAACTCCTGACCTCATAATCTACCCACCTCAGCCTCCCAAAGTGCTGGGATTACAGGCATGAGCCACTGTGCCTGGCCATTTAATTCTTTTTAATGGGGGGAAAAAATAAAATTTTTAAAAATAAATAAAAAATTAAAAAATAAAAATAATTATTTTTAAGGAATCTCAAGAAAAATCCATAATGCTTGTAGAGATTCAAGCATAAAGATGTTTATTACAACATTATTTATTAATGTGAAACTTATAGTCTGCTTTAATATATAGTCAAAGACTTCTAAAGTCAATTTTGACTTGTCTAAATATATATGAGTATATATTATGAATATTTTGCAGTCATTAAAATATTTCTGAAGAGATTTTACATGAAAAATGCTTATGAGATAATTTGAAGGAAGAAAAATATAAAATTTATTAAATTGATTTTGGCTGTGTTAAGACATACGTATGTAAGTAAAATTTAGTAGAAGAAAATATGCTAAAATGTTGACATTGTCTGTGTATTGTAGGATTTTTTTGGTTTTTTTTTTTGAGATGGCGTCTCGCTCTATTGCCAGGCTGGAGTGCAGTGGTGCAGTCTCGGCTCACTGTAGCCTCCACTTCCTGGATTCAAGTGATTCTCCTGCCTCAGCCTCCCGAGTAGCTGGGACTATAGGCGTGTGCCACCATGCCAACTAATTTTTGTATTTTTTTTAGTAGAGACAGGGTTTCATCGTGTTAGGCTGGTCTTGATCTCCTGACCTCGTGATCCACCCACCTTGGCCTCCCAAAGTGCTGAGATTACAGGCGTCAGCCACCTTGCCTGGCCTAAGATTTTAGTTGTTGTTGGTGGTGGTTTTTTTGGTGAGACGGAGACTTACTCTTGTTGCCCAGGCTGGAGTGCAATGGCGCGATCTCGGCTATCACATCCTCCGCCTCCCAGGTTCAAGCGATTCTCCTGCCTCAGCCTCCCGAGTAGGTGGGATTACAGGCATGTGTCACCATGCCTGGCTAATTTTGTACTTTTAGTAGAGATGGGGTTTCACCGTATTGTCCAGGCTGATCTCGAACTCCTGACCTCAGGTGATCCACCCACCTCAGCCTCTCAAAGTGCTGGGATTATAGGCGTGAGCCACTGTGCCCAGCCCAAAGATTTTTTATTTTTTTATTTATTATTATTATTTTTTTTTTTGAGACGGAGTCTCGCTCTGTCACCCAGGCTGGAGTGCAGTGGCCGGATCTCAGCTCACTGCAAGCTCCGCCTCCCAGGTTCACGCCATTCTCCTGCCTCAGCCTCCGGAGTAGCTGGGACTACAGGCGCCCGCCACCTCGCCTGGCTAGTTTTTTGTATATTTTTTTAGTAGAGACGGGGGTTTCACCGTGTTAGCCAGGATGGTCTCGATCTCCTGACCTCGTGATCCGCCCGTCTCGGCCTCCCAAAGTGCTGGGATTACAGGCTTGAGCCACCGCGCCTGGTCCCCCAAAGATTTTTTAAAAAGAGCAATTGCAAAAAAAAAAAAGGGTCATGTTCTGTCACTAAGGCTGGAGTGCATTGGCATGATCAGCCTCAAACTCCTCAGCTCTAGCAGTCCTACAGAGTAGCTTGGACTATAGATGTGAGCCACTGTGGCCAGCTGAAAATGCTAAATATTTTTTTCACATAAGTTTTTTTTTTTTTTTTTTGGAGTCTCGCTCTGTCACCCAGGCTGGAGTCCAGTGGCGTGATCTCGACTCACTGCAAGCTCTGTCTCCCGGGTTCATGCCATTCTCTTGCCCCAGCCTCCTGAGTAGCTGGGACTACAGGTGCCCGCCACCACGCCTGGCTAATTTTTTGTATTTTTAAAAAGTAGAGACGGAGTTTCACCGTGTTAGCCACAATGGTCTCGATCTCCTGACCTCATGATCCACCCGCCTTGACCCCCCAAAGTGCTGAGATTACAGGCGTGAGCCACCGCGCCCAGCCTTTTTTTTTCTTTTTTGAGTCGAGATCTCGCTCTGTCCCCCAGGCTGCAGTGGCACAATCTTGGCTCACTGCAACCTCTGTCTCCCAGGTTCAAGTGATTCTCCTGCCTCAGCTTCCCGTGTAGCTAAGATTACAGGAGCACACCACCTTGCCCAGCTAATTTTTGTATTTTTGGTAGAGATGGGGTTTTACCATATTGGTCAGGCTGGTCTTGAATTCCTGACCTCGTGATCTGCCTGACTCAGCCTCCCAAAGTACAGGGATTACAGGTGTGAGACACTGTGTCCGGCCTTTGGTTTTTTTTTTTTTGTTTTTTTTTTGAGACATAGTTTTGCTGTGTGGCCCGGGCTGGAGTGTAGTGGCATGATCTCGGCTCACTGCAATCTCCACCTCCTGGGTTCAAGTGATTCTCATGTCTCAACCTCCTGAGTAGCTGGGATTATAGGTGCGCACCACCACACCCAGTTAATTTTTTTGTATTTTTAGTAGAGACGGGGTTTCACCATGTTGGCCAAGCTGGTCTCGAACTCCTGACCTCAAATGCTCTGCCTACCTCACCTCCCAAAGTGCTAGGATTACAGGTGTGAGCCACCATGCCCCACTTTTGTTGCCCAGGCTGGAATGCAGTGGTGTGATCTCAGCTCACTACAAACTCTACCTGCTGGGTTCAAGCGATTCTCCTGCCTCAACCTCCCAAGTAGCTCGGATTATAGGCATGTGTTACCATGCCCAGCTTATTTTGTATTTTTAGTAGAGATGGGGTTTCTCCATGTTGGTCAGGCTGGTCTTGAACTCCCAACCTCAGATGATCCACCTGCCTTGGCCTCCCAAAGTGCTGGGATTACAGGCGTGAGCCACTGTGCCCAGGCCACATCATTTTTTTTAGTCAGAGACACACAAACATTATTTGTGTTCTTTTTGTTTTTATTTAAAAAATTTTGGCCAGGTGCGGTGGCTTAAGCCTGTAATCCCAGCACTTTGGGAGGCCGAGATGGGCGGATCACGAGGTCAGGAGATCGAGACCATCCTGGCTAACACGGTGAAACCCCGTCTCTACTAAAAAATACAAAAAACTAGCCGGGCGAGGTGGCGGGCGCCTGTAGTCACGGCTGCTCAGGAGGCTGAGGCAGGAGAATGGCATGAACCCGGGAGGCGGAGCTTGCAGTGAGTTGAGATCCGGCCACTGCACTCCAGCCTGGGTGACAGAGCAAGACTCCATCTCAAAAAAAAAAAAAAAAAAAAAAATTTAAATTATTTTACTCCTGTACTTCCAATGAAACATCATTTTTTTAAAAAAATTTCAGATGATTTGTATGCAGAAATTAGTAATCCAATGAAATTGGGAAGGAATACCTTTATTTTTATTTTTATTGTTTGTTTGTTTATTTATTTTTGAGACAGGGTCTAACTGTCACCCAGGCTGGAGTGCAGTGGCGTAGTCTCGGCTTACTGCAACCTCAGCTTCCCAGGCTCAAGCGACTTTTCAGCCTCAGCCTACCAATTAGCTGGGACTACAGGCATGAGCCACCATGCCTGGCTGATTTTTGTTTTTTTTTTTTGAGATGGAGTCTCGCTGTGTCATCTAGGCTGGAGTGCAGTGGCATGATCTCGGCTCACTGCAAGCTCCGCCTCCTGGGTTTTACGCCATTCTCCTGCCTCAGCCTCCCGAGTAGCTGGGACTACAGGCGCTCGCCACCACGCCCGGCTAATTTTTTTTTGTATTTTTAGTAGAGGAGGGGTTTCACCGTGTTAGCCAGGATGGTCTTGATCTCCTGACCTCGTGATCCACCCTCCTCGGCCTCCCAAAGTGCTGAGATTACAGTCATAAGCTACTGCGCGTGACCGATTTTTGTATTTTTTATAGAAATGAGGTTTTACCATGTTGCCCATGCTGGTCTCAAACTCCTGAGTTCAAGTGATCCTCCTGCCTTGGCCTCCCAAAGTAGTGGGATTACAGGCGTGAGCCACTGCGCCTGGCTGAGGAATACCTTTGAGTTTTGTTGTTCTTGGTGGGTTTTATTTACCCAGAAAGACAAGCACATGCCAATTCTTCCCAAATGTAAAAAAGAGAATACTAAAAAATATTTAGTGAAAGCCAAGTGACATTATAACATAGAATTTACTATAATTAAAATACCCCATGGTTTTGCTCATGGCCTATAATAACGTTTTGTGGATCCAATTATAAGGACATTTTCCAGAGTGGATTTAGTATAGTCAACTTTTTTCTGTATGCCTAGGAGAGTTTTTTAAAAGACTGAAACTTTATGTCTGTGAAACTGGCACCAGATCTTGCTGGAGTACTCATAATGAATAAACTACCGAGGGAGAAGGAATACTGGTAAATGTGTGCAGGACCAGTGAAAATTTAAAGCCCAAATTAGAATTTTTGCAACCTAATGACTTCTAACACTATTAGGTTTCCCTAATCTACACAGTAGACTCAGCAATGTTGTCCCTATTTTTCCCTGAGGCCTAGTTCCCACTATATGAAGTATGGGCTGAACTGGTACTTCTTGTCTCCCTTTGCACAGGAAAATGATGGACTCCGGACAGATTGATTTTTACCAACATGACAAAGTTTGCTCCAATACCTGCAGAAGCACCAAATTTGATCTTCTGATCAGCAGTGCAAGAGCTCCAGTGCCAGGACAGCAGACAAGTGTGGTGCAGACACCCACTTCGGCTGATGGTAGGGGGTAGGAAACCACCTGAAAACCCGCTGTGTTTTTCAGCAGAACTTTCCCCCTTATTTCTCCCTGTGTGTGTGTGTGTGTGTGTGTGTGTGTGTGTGTGTGTGTGTATTTTTTTTCTTTTTGAGACGGAGTTTTGCTCTTGTTGCCCAGACTGGAGTGCAATGGCGCGATCTCAGCTCACCGCAACCTCTGCCTCCTGGGTTCAAGTGATTCTCCTGTCTCAGCCTCTCGAATAGCTGGGATTACAGGCATGCACCACCACGCCCGGCAAATTTTGTATTTTTAGTACAAACAGGGTTTCCCCATGTTTGTTATGTGGTCTTGAACTCCCAACCTCAGGTGATCCACCTGCCTCGGCCTCCCAAAGTGCTGGGAATACAGGCATGAGCCACCACGCCCGGCCTCTTGAATAATCTTAATTTCAATTCTCATGAGCATTGATGTGCCTTGTAAAGTATGCTAATCTTGGATGGGATTCCATGCTTTGGAAACATGCTTTGTTTTCTTCCAGATGATTCCTATTGGCCAGACCTCCTCCTTTGTTTTTTCCTTACAATGCGTTGTAAGCGTTGGAAAGGTAGTTCAGTAGTTATAATTATATAACAGTTTCACTTTGGTGCCACTTTGCATATTAAGGTTCAATTAGGCTGTTTTGAAAAATGGAGAATGGCGTGAACCCAGGAGGTGGAGCTTGCAGTGAGCCGAGATCATACCACTGCACTCCAGCCTGGGCGACAGAGCGAGACTCCGTCTCAAAAAAAAAAAAAAAAAATTAGCTGGGCATGGTGGCACATGCCTGTAATCCCAGCTACTCAGGAGATTGAGGCAGGAGAATCACTTGAACCTGAGAGGTGGAGGTTACCGTGAGCCGAGATCATGCCTCTGCACTCCAGGCTGGGTGACAAAGCGACACTCCGTCTCAAAAAAAAAAAAAAAAAAAGATCTTTTGGTCAGTTCTAATACGCTGTGTGTAACCAGTGGGTGAGTAGAAGCCAAATCTCTTGAAACCTAAATCCCTTTCAGGGAAGTATAAAGTATCTGGCAGTTTGAATATTTGAACACTTGACTTTTCACTTGAAAAGTGAAAAATACTGTGAAATGTTATTTACAGTTGGCTATTGAACAATATGGGTTTGATCGGCAGGGGTCCACTTTTATGCAGCTTTTTTTTTTTTTCCAGCCAAACATGGATTGAAAATATAGTATTTGCAGAATGCAAAACCCGGGTCTAAGAAGTGCTGACTTTTTACTTTTTGTGTATGTGGATTCCACGGGGCTGACTTTAGGACTTGAACATGTGCAGATTTGGTTATATATACAGGTGGTCCAGGAATCAATCCCTCATGTATACTGAGGGACAACTGTACTTCCTTTTTATTTGGCTAAAAGTCCTTTACTTGATTATCTTTTGCCTGATTATTGATATCCTCCAGTGTGTAGAGCCCATACTTACCTATATTGCTTTTTGGATCAGTTTGTTTTTTCTCAATTCTCTTTGTTTAAAAGCTTTCTTTCTTTCTTTCTTTCTTTTTTTTTTTTTGAGATGGTCTCGCTCTGTTGCACAGGCTGGAGTGCAGTGGGACAATCTCGGCTCACTGCAAGCTCCGCCTCCCAGGTTCACGCCATTCTCCTGCCTCAGCCTCCTGAGTAGCTGGGACTACAGGCGCCCGCCACCACACCCGGCTAATTTTTTGTATTTTTAGTAGAGATAGGGTTTCACCGCGTTAGCCAGAGTGGTCTCGTTCTCCTGACCTCATGATCCATCTGCCTCGGCTTCCCAAAGTGCTGGGATTACAAGCATGAGCCACCGCACCTGGCTAAAAGCTTTCTTTTTTTTTTGAGACAGGGTCTTACTCTGTCACCCAGGCTGGAGTACAGTGGCACAATCACGGTTTACTGCTGCCTTAAGCCCCTGGGCCCAGGTGATCCTCCCGCCTCAGCCTCCTGAGTAACTGTAACTACGGATGTGCACCACCACACCCAGCTAATTTTTGTAGAAACTGGGTTTCGCCATGTTGCCCAGGCTGGTCTCAAACTCCTGGGCTCAAGCGATCTGCCCACCTTAGCCTCCCAAAGTGGTAGGATTACAGGCATGAGCTACCATGCCCAGTCAAAATCTTACTATACAAGTCATAGCAAAGGGTATTTTTTCCCCTCTGTGAATCTGCTATACATGAATCTCTCTTATCTGATTTTTATGGTCTCCATTTCTTTTACTTTGTCTTTATAGGCCAATAAATAAGTTAGATGCTTAGTATCAAACTTGCTTGTAGTAGAGCTCTTGGCAAAGCACTATACCTTTCTCTTAAATTATTTCAAGCTTTCTTCACCCTCAATAAGTCTGGGGCAGGCAGCCTAGTAGTAATGCCTATCTTCAATCTCTTTCAAAAACATATCCACCCAGGAAACACATTGCTCTTTTGTGATTTTGTAAGTTATCTTTCACTTTCTATTCAAAGTAAGAAAGCATTTTCCTTTGCAAGGCAGGTTTTTTCTTTAGAAAATCCAGTATTCATCCTGGCTTACCTAAGAGTCTAGTTTTTAAAATAGGGACCTGCAGCCAAGAGGCTAGAATGTTAAAATAACAAGGCCTTTGTAGCTATTGACTATGAGATATAGGATGGCTATAATTTTTTCATTACATTCACCATTCTCACCTCTACTGGACTGCTTTTAGGTAGCATCACGCAGATTGCCATCTCAGAAGAGAGCATGGAAGAGGCAGGGCTGGAATGGAACTCAGCTCTCACCGCTGCTGTCACCATGGCCACGGAGGAGGGTGTAAAGAAAGACTCAGAGGAAATTTCAGGTATTCTTCTATAGGGCTCAGATATCTTGCAGGATCTTGTGACCCTTATCACCATTATCATTATGGACACAGAAAACCTCTTAATTACTTTTCGCTGGATTTTCTCATGCATGTAAATACTAACTATAGCTACAAACATCCTACTTTAATCCATGCAGTAACCCTGCAGAGTCACATTTTAGACACAAAGAAATCAGAATTCAGAAAGGTTCAGCAACTTGCCTAAGACTGGTCACAAACAAGTGTCAGAGCTGAATTTAGCTGTTTGACTATGTAGTCTATGCTTTTCATCCGATCAAACTGCCTCCAACCTTGGCACATTTCTTAGATAAACTAAGTTTTGAGATGTTAGCAGGAAAAAATAGATGCCAAGTGTTATAGAGCATGGTGATTAATGATTATTCACTTAGAAGGGACCAGGAGAGGCTTCACATCACCCTCCATTTATTAATTCATTTTTAGTTGGCACTGTTGTTAGGTGCTAGGTGCATAGATGAAAAGATAGGCCGGGCACGGTGGCTCACGCCTGTAATCCTAGCACTTTGGGAGGCCAAGGCGGGTGGATCACCTGAGGTCGGGAGTTCAAGACCAGCCTGACCAACATGGAGAAACCCTGTCTTTACTAAAAATACAAAATTAGCCGATTGTGGTGGCACATGCATGTAATCACAGCTACTTGGGAGGCTGAGGCAGGAGAATCGCTTGAACCTGGGAGGCAGAGGTTGCAGTGAGTTGATATCGCGCCATTGCACTCCAGCCTGGGCAACAAGAACGAAACTCCATCTTAGAAAAGAAAAAGAAAAAAAGAAAAGACATAGCCACCATCCTCAGAGAGCTTATAGCCCCATCTATCCAAATGTTTTGTTTTGTTTTCCTAAGTGTAGGACTAGGGAGAGTATATCTTAATTAATATTTAATTTAATATCTTTACTATTTAACTTTTATGATATTAAATATCTAATATCTCATTTTTAAATTAAAACTAAATATTTAATATTAAATATGTTTATTTAATTTTAATTTGATATCTTTATTGGAAGAAAATGACTATTCTTTGTAGTGAGAACTATGACAAATTCAGAGAATGACAAATTGAGGCAATTATCCCAAGCACCTATGCTACTGAAGGGGCCAGATAATTGGGTGCCCACTCAGGGAAGCATCTAGTATTCCAAAGCCTATTCCTTTTTTTCAGGAATGGCCCAATAAGAAATTCTTTTGAGTTAAAATAATTTTGAATATAACATTGTAGAGATTTGCCTAAATATCTGTATAGTGTCTCTTTTTTACCCTGTCTTATCCTTCTTGTGCCAGAGGACACTTTGATGTTCTGGAAAGGAATAGCTGATGTAGGGCTGATGGAAGAAGTTGTCTGCAATATACAGAAGGAAATAGAGGAGCTACTCCGGGGAGTTCAGCAGCGGCTCATCCAGGCTCCCTTCCAGGTCACAGGTAAGTGCACTAATCCTAACAGTAGCAGTCATTTATTGAATACTCACCTGTGTAGGTAGGTCCTGTAAGCCTTGCAAAAACCCTGATGTATAGGTATTATTATCTTAATTTTACAGATAAGGAAACTAAGGCTCATATAAATTAAGTCACTTGTCTAAGGTTCATAACTAGGTTTTGAACTCAGATCTGGCCATGCTTTTCCACAGGTAATTTTTGTCTTTATAAATGGTGCCAATAGTCTGGGCAACATCATGAAATGCTTTGTCTCCACAAAAAAACTTTTTTTTTTAAGATGGAGTTTCACTCTTATTGCCCAGGCTGGAGTGCAGTGGTGCAATCTCAGCTCAGTGCAACCTCTGCCTCCTGGGTTTTAAGCAATTCTGTTTGCCTCAGCCTCCTGAGTAGCTGGGATTACAGGCGCCCACCACCATGCCCAGCAAATTTTTGTATTTTTGGTAGAGACAGGGTTTTGCCATGTTGGCCAGGCTGGTCTTGAACTCCTGACCTCAGATGATCCCCCTGCCTTGGTCTCCCAAAGTGCTGGGATTACAGGCATGAGCCACTGCTCCTGGCCTACAAAAAGCTTTTTAAAAATGAGTCAGGTATGGTTGGTAGTAGGTACCTGTAGTCCCAGCTACTTGGGAGGCTGAGGCTTAGAAGAATCACTTGAGCCCAGCAGTTTGATGCTGCAGTGAGCTATGATCATACAACTGTACTCCAGCCTGGGTTACAGAGCAAGACCCTGTCTAAAAAAAAAAAAAAAAAAAAAAAACAGGCCAGGTGCGGTAGCTCACGCCTGTAATCCCAGTACATTAGGAGGTTGAGAGCGGCAGATTACTGAGGTCAAGAGTTCGAGACCAGCTGGCCAACGTGGTGAAAACCTGTCTTTACTAAAAATACAAAAAAAAAAAAAATTAGCTAGGTGTGGTGCATGTCTGTAATCCCAGCTACTCAAGAGATTGAGGCACGAGAATCACTGAATCCAGGAGGTGGAGGTTTGCAGTGAGTCGAGATCACATCACTGCACTCCACTCTGGGTGACAGAGCAAGACTCCGTATCAAAAAAAAAAACAAAAAAAAACTGACAGCATTCTCTCTCTCAATATATGTATTTTCTTTTTTTTTTTTTCTCGTGAGACAGAGTTTTACTCAGTCACCCAGGCTGGCGTGCAATGGCACGATCTCAGCTAACTGCAACTTCCACTTCCTGGGTTCAATCAGTTCTGCCTTAGACTCCTGAGTAGCTGGGACTACAGGCTCATGCAACCATGGCCAGCTAATTTTTTGTAATTCTAGTAGAGATGAGGTTTCACTATGTTGGCCAGGCTGGTCTCAAACTCCTAACCTTGGGTGATTCGCCTGCCTCAGCCTCCCAAAGTGCTGGGATTACAGGCATGAGCCACCACGCCCAGCCGAGATATGTATTTTCAGAGTCTCTCTGTATATACTCATTATGTGTATATGTCCACTATGTGTATATATAGAGAGTCTGAAAATTGGAGAAATCCACTTGCTTTTAGATTATTCTTATATCCTATTAATTTAAGGCTTTCTGAACCTACTGTGTTCACTTATAGCTGTTTCTGAATACTTTCAGGGTGCTGCTGTGCAGAGTGTAAAAGAATGTTCTAATCTGATAGAAATGGGGTTATGGGCCAGGCGCTGTGGCTCACGCCTGTAATCCCAGCACTTTGGGAGGCTGAAGCGGGTGGATCACCTGAGGTCAGCAAGTCAAGACCAGCCTGGCCAGCATGGAGAAACCCTGTGTCTACAAAAATACAAAAATTAGCCAGGTGTGATGGCAGGTGCCTGTAATCCCAGCTACTTGGGAGGCTGAGGTGGGAGAATCGCTTGAACCTGGCAGGTGAAGGTTGCAGTGAGCGGAGATCACACCATCGCACTCCAGCCTGGGTGACAGAGCGAGAGTCCATCTCAAAAAAAAAAAAAAAAAAAAAAAGAAAGAAATGGGATTATGATGAGACCTTGTATGTTCAGTGAATCCTTATTTGTTTGTTTATTTATTTGAGATGGAGTCTCACTCTGTTGCCTAGGCTGGAGTGCAGTGGTGTGATCTTGGCTCACCGCAACCTCTACCTCCCAAGTTCAAGCGATTCTCCTGTCTCAGCCTCCTGAATAGCTGAGATTATAGGCACACACCACCGTGCCTGGCTAGGTTTTTTGTATTTTTAGTAGAGGTGGGGTTTCACCATGTTGGCCAGGCTGGTCTCGAACTCCTGACCTCAGGTGATCTACCTGTCTCAGCCTCCCAAAGTGTTGAGATTACAGGTGTGAGCCACCGCGCCCGGCAAATTCTTATTTTTGTTAGTCATTTGTTGTTGCTTCTTTATAACTCATACTTTACATACCATACACTTATGCAAACTTGACAACAGAATCTTTTTTTTTCCTTTGAGATGGAGTCTGACTCTGTTGCCCAGGCTGGAGTGCTATCTCAGCTCACTGCAACCTCTGCTTCCTGGGTTCAAGCAGTTCTCCTGTCCCAGCCTCCCGAGTAGCTTGGATTACAGGTGCCTGCCACCACACCTACCTAATTTTTGTATTTTTCAGTAGAGACAGGGTTTCACCATGTTGGCCAGGCTGGTCCTGAACTCCTGACCTCGGGTAATCCACCTGTCTTGGCCTCCAAAAGTGCTGGGATTATAGGCGTCAGCCACTGTGCCTGGCCTCCAGATTTGTATTTTTAAGAGACTGTTCTGGTTGCTGTGTGGAGAGTAGACTCTATGGGGAAAAAGTAGAAACAAGACCAGTTGGAAAGCTCTTAGAGGAATTAGTCCAAGCAAGAGATAATGTATCATGGATTAGAGTGGGTAGCGGTAGATTTAGGAAGAAGTGATTAGATTGAGAATGTATTTTGAATGTCAAACTGCCAAGTCTTGCTGATGGATTGGATGCAGGGTGAAAGAGCAAGAAAGATACCGGGATGATTCACACATTTTTGGCCTGAGCTGTGAGTGGTGATGCCATTTACTGAGATGAAGGCCACTGGGAAAGGAACAGGTTTAGAGAGGAAATCAAAATTAGTTTTACCTCTTGAATTGAGATGACTATTGGACCATCAAATAGAGATGTCACTCATCTAGACAGAAGTATGAATGTGGAATACAGGAAAGAGGTCAGGGCTGGAGATGTACATGTGGGAGTGCTCAGCATGTGTATGCTATTTCAAACCATGGGACCAAGTGAGGTGACCGTGGAAGGGAATGTAGGTAAAGTTGTCCAAGTTAAGGAAGCAATGAACACAAATACTGACAGTTTTTTTTTTTTTTTGGAGACAGGATCTTGCTCTGTCATCCAGGCTAGAGTGCAGTGATGCAGTCACAACTCATTGCAGCCTTAACCATCTGGGCTCAATTGATCCTCCTGCCTCAGTCTCCCAATTAGCTGGGACTACAGGCACATACCACCACAGCTGACTAATATTTGTAGTTTTTGTAGAGACTGGATTTTTACCATATTGCCCAGGCTGGTCTCAAACTCCTGTGCTCAAGCCATCCGCCTGCCTCAGCCTCCCAAAGTGCCGGGATTATAGGTGTGAGCCACCGCACCTGGTTTACAGTTCTTTTCAGAAGTTTTATATAGAAGGGAACAGAGGGCCAGGCGCGGTGGCTCACGCCTATAATCCCAGCACTTTGGGCGGCTGAGGTGGGCATATCACGAAGTCAGGAGATCGAGACCATCCTAGCTAACACGGTGAAACCCCGTTTCTACTAAAAGTACAAAAGATTAGCCAGGCATGGTGGCGGGTGCCTGTAGTCCCAGCTATTCGGGAGGCTGAGGCAGGAGAATGGCGTGAACCCAGGAGGCGGAGCGTTTTTTTGTTTGAAACGGAGTCTCGCTCTGTCGCCCAGGCTGGAGTGCGGTGGTGTGATCTCAGCTCACTGAAAGCTCCGTCTCCCGAGTTCACACCATTCTCCTGCCTCAGCCTCCAGAGTAGCTGAAACTACAGGTGCCCGCCACCATGCCCGGCTAATTTTTTGTATTTTTATTAGCGGTGGGGTTTCACCATGTTAGCCAGGATGGTCTCGATCTCCTGACCTTGTGATCCACCTGCCTTGGCCTCCCAAAGTGCTGGGATTACAGGCGTGAGCCACCGTGCCTGGCCCAGTTTTTTTTTTTTTTTGAGACAGAGTTTCGCTGTTGTTTCCCGGGCTGGAGTGCAATGGTGTAATCTCGGCTCACTGCAACCTCTGCTTCCCAGGTTCAAGCAATACTCCTGCCTCAGCCTCCCAAGTCGCTGGGACTATAGGCATGCACCACCATGCCCGGCCATTTTATTGTATTTTTTGTATTAGTGGTGATGGGGTTTCACCATATTGGTCAGGCTGGTGATCCATCCACCTCGGCCTCCCAAAGGGCTGGGATTTCAGACGTGAGCCACCACGCCCAGCACTTTGGGAGACTGAGGCTGGTGAATCAGTTGAGGTCAGGAGTTCAAGATCAGCCTGGGCAACATGGTGAAACCCTGTCTTTAATAAAAATACAAAAATTAGCCGGGCTTGGTGGTGTGCGCCTGTAATCCCAGCTACTCAGGAGGCTGAGGCAGTTGAATCACTTAAACCTGGGAAGCAGAGCTTGCAGTGAGCTGAGATTGTGCCACTGTACTCCAGCCTGGGTGACAGAGCAAGACTGCATCTCAAAAAAGTAATAATATAATAAAAATAATAATCTTGCATCCCAATCCCCATGTTTGACACTTAAAATATATTTCTAATCTTCATGTCTATTTTGCAGAGTAAGTATTATTAGTTCCCTTCATTTTAGATGAGAAAAGTGAAGAGTGAAATGACTTACCAAAGGTTGCACGGATAGAAAATAGCAAAATTGAGATGAAACTTAACTCTATCTAGTATAGGGACCATGTTTTCAAAACCTAAAGTCAGAACTATAAACAGATGCAAGATATTTAAAAAAAAATTTTTTTGAGATGGAGTCTAGCCCTGTCTCCCAGGCTGGAGTGCAGTGGCATGATCTTGGTTCACTGCAATGTCTGCCTCCTGGGTTCAAGCAATTCTCCTGCCTTGGCTGCCTCCCGTGTAGCTAGGATTACAGGGATACGCCACCACACCCAGCTAATTTTTGTATTTTTGTTAGAGACTGGGATTACAAATGTGAGCCACCGCTCCTGGCCTTAAAAATTTTTCAAATTGGCTGGGCGCGGTGGCTCATGCCTATAATCCCAGCACTTTGGGAGGCTGAGGCAGGTGGACCAAAAGGTCAGGAGTTCAAGACCAGCCTGGCCAATATGGTGAAACCCCGTCTCTACTAAAACAGCTGGATGTGGTGGGGGGCGCCTGTAGTCCCAGCTACTTGGGGGGCTAAGGCGGGACACTCGCTTGAACCTAGGAGGTGGAGGTTGCAGTGAGCCAAGATCGCGCCACTGCACTCCAGCCTGGGGGACAGAGCAAGACTCTGTCTCCAAAAAAAAAGAAAAAGAAATTTTTTCAAATTTATGTAAGTAGAGACAAGGGTCTCACTATGTTGCCCAGGCTGGTCTTGAACTCCTGACCTCAAATGATCCTCCCGCCTTTGCCACCGAAAGTGTTCGGATTACAGGCATGAGCCACCATGCCCAGCCTGGTCTTTGTGTTTGTTTATATGGAAAGACTTACAAAAATATAACAATTAAACCAGAATTCATTATACATGTAATAAATCTTTGTTAAAAATGTGTTAAAATGCAGTTAGTAGAGTCCCATAATTTCTGGTTGTTTCATATTTATAAACAGCACAATGGAGAGTGGTCGAACATATCTGTTTTAACTGGACAGGCATGTCTTTTGTTTTAAATAGATGCTGCTGTTCTCAACAATGTAGCACACACATTTGGCCTAATGGACACAGTCAAGAAGGTTTTAGACAACAGAAGGAACCAAGTAGAGCAGGGAGAAGAACAGTTTCTCTATACTCTGACAGGTATGTGTAACTTACCTCTCTTCTTTGGTGATATGCTAATATTCTTGTCTTCCCATTTTCTTGTTGACTTATGTTAGGGTAACTTTTTTTTTTTTTTAATAGTTTCAGATTTTGCTTTTAAAAATAAAAACAAGCCGCAGGTGAGGTGTATTGATAAAAAACAAAAGAGGCACAAAGGAAAAAAAAGAAGGAAGTTGACATCATAGTCCCCCTTCTGTGTCTTGTGGAGGATTAAGATGTCTCTTAGAGGCCGGGCGCGGTGGCTCAAGCCTGTAATCCCAGCACTTTGGGAGGCCGAGATAGGCGGATCACGGGGTCAGGAGATCGAGACCATCCTGGCTAACACGGTGAAACCCCGTCTCTACTAAAAATACAAAAAACTAGCCGGGCGAGGTGGTGGGCGCCTGTAGTCCCAGCTACTCCGGAGGCTGAGGCAGGAGAATGGTGTAAACCCGGGAGGTGGAGCTTGCAGTGAGCTGAGATCCGGCCACTGCACTCCAGCCTGGGAGACAGAGCCAAAACTCTGTCTCAAAAAAAAAAAGATGTCTCTTAGATTGCTCCATTAATTCAGTAATGTTACTGGCAGAAGACACAAATTGATCTTTGTCTTTTTTACATTATTGATACTGCTTCTTTTGGTAGATATAAATTTAGCACTTTCTCCATTATTTGTGGTAATCAGAAATTTTGTGTAATCCCAGCACTTTGGGAGGCCGAGGCAGACAGATCACAAGGTCAAGAGATAGAGACCATCCTGGCCAACATGGTGAAACCCCATCTCTACTAAAAATACAAAAATTAGCTGAGTGTGGTGGTGCGTACCTGTAGTCCCCAGCTGCTCAGGAGGCTGAGGCAGGAGAATTGCTTGAACTCAGGAGGTGGAGGGTGCAGTGAGCCAAAATAGTGCCACTGCACTCTAGCCTGGGCAACAAGAGTGGGACTCTGTCTCAAAAAAAAAAAAAAGAAAAGAAAAGAAAACCTTTAGGCCGGGCGCGGTGGCTCAAGCCTGTAATTCCAGCACTTTGGGAGGCCGAGGTGGGTGGATCACAAGGTCAGGAGATCGAGACCATCCTGGCTAACACGGTGAAACCCCGTCTCTACTAAAAATATAAAAAAATTAGCCGGGCGTGGTGGCGGGCGCTTGTAGTCCCAGCTACTCGGGAGGCTGAGGCAGGAGAATGGTGTGAACCCGGGAGGTGGAGTTTGCAGTGAGCCGAGATCGCGCCACTGCACTCCAGGCTGGGCAACAGAGCGAGACTCTGCCTCAAAAAAAAAGAAAAGAAAACCTTTAAACCATCAGAAAAATGGTATTTGTTAGAAATATAGGTGTTTGGTCCCTTGTCTGTATTATTTTTTCAGATGGTTTTAATCATTGTGTACATAAAGTTTTGTTTTCTGCTTTTTTTCTTCATGACATACTAATATTTTTCTTTTTGTTTGTTTTTGAGACAGGGTCTCACTCTGTCACTGAGGCTGGAGTGCAGTGGCATAGTCATGGCGCACTGCAACTTTGACCTTCCCCGAGCTCAGGTGACCCTCCCACTTCAGCCTTCTGAATAGCTGGGACTACAGGCGTGTACCACCATGCCCAGCTGTTTTATATTTTTGGTAGGGATGGGATTTTGCCACATTGCCCAGGCTGGTCTCAAACTCCTGGGCTCAAGTTATCCACCCACCTCAGCCTCCCAAAGTGCTGGGATTACTAGTGTGAGCCATTGCGCTCAGCCCTATTAATATTTTTCAAGTTACTACTCAGTATTACACCTGGACATTCTCCTAGGGATGACATTTATTTATTTATATATTTTATTTAATTTATTTATTTGGTTTTTTTTGAGACAGAGTCTCGCTCTCTTGCCCAGGCTGGTGTGCAGTGGCACGATCTCGGCTCACTGCAAGCTCCGCCTCCCGGGTTCACGCCATTCTCCTGCCTCAGCCTCCTGAGTAGCTGGGACTACAGGCGTCCGCCACCACGCCTGGCTAACTCCTTTGTATTTTTAGTAGAGACAGGGTTTCACCGTGTTAGCCAGGATGGTCTCCATCTCCTGACCTTGTGATCCACCTGCCCCAGACTTCCAAAGTGTTAGAATTACTGACCTGAGCCACTGTGCCCGGCCATTTATTTATTTATTTTATTTATTTTGTTTTTTGAGATGGAGTTTCACTCTTGTTGCCCAGGCTGGAGTACAGTCACATGATCTCGGCTCACCGCAGCCTCTGCCTCCCGGGTTCAAGCAATTCTTCTGCCTCAGTCACCCAAGTAGCTGGGATTACAGGCAGGTGCCACTACACCCAGCTAATTTTGTGTTTTTAATAGAGATGGGGATTGACCATGTCGGTCAGGCTGATCTCAAACTCCCAACCTCAGGGGATCTATCTGCCTGCCTTGGCCTCCCAAAGTGCTGGGATTACAGGTGTGAGCCACCACGCCCAGCCTTATTTTTATTTTTATTTACTTATTTATTTATTTATTTATTTTGAGATAGAGTTTCACTCTTGTTGCCCAGGCTGGAGTGCAATGGTGCGATCTCAGCTAACCGCAGCCTCTACCTCCCGAGTTCAAGTGATTCTCCTGCCTTAGACTCCCAAGTAGCTGGGATTACAGGCATGTGCTACCATACCTGGCTAATTTTGTATTTTTAGTAGAGACAGGGTTTCTCCATGTTGGTCAGGCTGGTCCCGAACTCCGGACCTCAGGTGATCCACCCGCCTCGGCCTCCCAAAGTACTGGGATTACAGGCATGAGCCAGTGTGCCTGGCCGCTCTTGGTGTTTTATAGTATAAGTCATTGGAAAAACCAAAGTGTTTTTCCCATGCTCATACACTCAGTATAGCACAGAACACTTCTGTAATCAGATGCGTAGGGGTTTTTCTGCATATACTGAGCAATCAACTCTCCAGTAGACACTGACTGGGTATATATAATTCAGTTCAATTCTGATACTGTCCACCTGGAGATAGCATCAGATCACACAGTAAGGTGCAGTCTCAAAAGACTGCCTACCATTCAGCCCCAGGTTGTGACCTGTGCTTTTTTTTTCCGATTAATTGTTGAAGGCAAACTGCAAAATGACCTGTGCTTCTGACCAACTGGCTATAAATTGGGGTTCCCACAATCACCTTCTTGTGTTTGATTAATTTGCTAAGGTGTCTCACAGAACTCAGAGAAGCAGTTACTCAACGTTTATTGGGTTTATTATAAAGGTTATTACAGAGGATACAGATGAATAACCAGATGGAAGAGATGCATGGGACAAGGTGGGAAGGAGACTGGGACTTCCATGTACTCTGTAGTCATGCCACTCTCAGGAACCTCCAACAATCTGACGCTCTCTGAACCCTGTACTTTTGGGGTTTTATGGAGGCTTCATTATATAGGTATGATTGATTACCTCATTGGCCATTGGTAATCAGCCTACAGCCTCTCTCCATTCCTTGGAGGTTGTGGGGGTAGGGCTGAAAGCCTTAATCCTTCAGTCATGCCTGGTTCTTTCTGGTGACCAGCCCCCATCTTGAATCTAGCTAAGGCTTCCCAGATATCGGTCATCTCATTAAGATATAAAGACATTGGCTAGGCGAGGTGGCTCACACCTGTAATCCCATCACTTTGGGAGGCCGAGGTGGGTGGATCATGAGGTCAGGAGATTGAGACCATCCTGGCTAACATGGTGAAACTCTGTCTCTACTAAAAATACAAAAAATTAGCCAGGCATGGTGATGGGCACCTGTAGTCCCAGCTACTCAGGAGGCTGAGGCAGGAGAATGGCGTGAACCTGGGAGGCAGAGCTTGCAGTGAGCTGAGATCGCGCCACTGCACTCTAGCCTGGGTGACAGAGTGAGACTTCATCTCAAAAAATATATATATATAGGCTGGGCGTGGTGGCTCACGCCTGTAATCCCAGCACTTTGGGAGGCCGAGACGGGCGGATCACGAGGTCAGGAGATCGAGACCATCCTGACTAACACGGTGAAACCCCGTCTCTACTAAAAATACAAAAAACTAGCCAGGCGAGGTGGCGGGCGCCTGTAGTCCCAGCTACTCCGGAGGCTGAGGCAGGAGAATGGCGTAAAACCCGGGAGGCGGAGCTTGCAGTGAGCTGAGATCCGGCCACTGCACTCCAGCCCGGGCGACAGAGCAAGACTCCGTCTCAAAAACAAACAAACAAACAAACAAACATATATATATATATAAAATATATATATACGTATATATATAATATATATATGTATGTATGTGTATATATATATAAAGACATTTAGGCCGGACGCACTGGCTCACGCCTGTAATCCCAGCACTTTGGAAGGCCGAGGCAGGCGGATCATGAAGTCAAGAGATCGAGACCATCCTGGCCAACATGATGAAACCGCATCTCTACTAAAAGTACAAATATTAGTTGGGCATGGTGGTGCATGCCTGTAGTACCAGCTACTCGGGAGGCTGATGCAGGATAATCGCTTAACCAGGGAGGCAGAGGTTGCAGTGAGCCAAGATCGTGCCATTACACTCCAGCCTGGCGATAGAGCAAGACTCTGTCTCAAAAAAAAAAAAAGAGAGATATAAAGACATTTACTGCTCTAGAGATCCACGTGTTTTTAGGAGCTATGTGCCAGGATCCAGGGTCAGAGACTAAATATGTATTTCTTATTATATCACAATATAACACATAGGGAGCAAAGTGTTCTACAAGTGTAACTGATTCTTGGGTGCTTATCAGGTACTAAGTAATAGAGAGGTTCCATTGTGGAACCTAACTTACCAGTGGTCACCTAGATTGGACTGGACACTTGGGAGAGGGATAGTGATAGGCGTATTATAATGCAAAAGCAACCAAGTTGACCATGGGATGATTTTTGTCCTGGCCCAACCTTTATAACCTTAAGTTAGTCACTTTCCGTCTCTGGATCCCTGTTAAAATGAATTTGTTTGAACTCTTAAGACCTCTTTTAGTTCTGTAATTTTTAGGGACTACTTCTGTAACTTTCTGTAGACCTTTCTGGGCAACAATCATAAACTGTGACTATTTGAGTCACCAGCAAAGTAGTTTTCCAGCCAATGCAGCAAGGCATTCTTGCCTTGAAGGATAGTTTGAAAATAACTGTTTTTTGGAGTGGCCATTGTAGCTTCTTTGTAGGTCCATGAGAGTTCCAAGGGACTGTGCAGGCTGGGTGCACTGACTTAATGCCTGTAATCCCAATGCTTTGGGAAGGTGAGGTGGGTGGATCGCTTGAGGCCAGAAGTTTGAGGCTGTAGTGCACAATGATAGCACCTGTGAATAGCCACTACCCTCCAGCCTAGGCAACATAGCAAGACCCTGCCCCCCAAAAAAAACACAAGAAGGAAAACAATATCACAACTTGTCTGAGGCTACTTAGTAACAAAACCAGACGGAGACACCGAGTCTCCTGACTCTCAGTTTCATGCTCCCAAGATTTTACTTCCCTCCACACAAAGTCTTTTCTTTTTTTCCATAGACTTGGAACGCCAGTTGGAGGAGCAGAAGAAACAAGCCCAGGATCACAGGCTAAAATCTCAGACGGTTCAAAATGTGGTACTGATGCCTGTGAGCACTCCTAAGCCTCCAAAAAGGCCCCGGCTCCAGCGGCCAGCCTCCACCACTGTCTTGAGCCCTTCTCCTCCTGTCCAGCAGCCTCAATTCACAGTCATCTCACCCATCACCATCACCCCAGTGGGTCAGTCATTTTCCATGGGCAATATTCCAGTGGCCACCCTCAGCCAGGGCTCCAGTCCTGTGACTGTCCACACACTGCCTTCTGGCCCTCAGCTCTTCCGCTATGCCACAGTGGTCTCCTCTGCCAAGAGTAGCTCACCAGACACAGTGACCATCCACCCTTCATCTAGCTTGGCGCTGCTGAGCTCTACTGCCATGCAGGATGGGAGTACACTGGGCAACATGACCACCATGGTTAGCCCTGTGGAATTGGTGGCCATGGAGTCCGGCCTAACCTCGGCAATTCAGGCTGTTGAAAGCACCTCAGAGGATGGGCAGACCATCATTGAGATTGACCCAGCCCCGGACCCAGAGGCTGAAGATACTGAGGGCAAAGCAGTCATCTTGGAGACAGAGCTGAGGACTGAGGAGAAAGTTGTGGCTGAGATGGAAGAACACCAGCATCAAGTTCACAATGTGGAGATTGTGGTCTTAGAGGATTAACTGGGGATCTCAGGGCCAGGAGTTATGTTTTGATTTGGAATTTTAATTATTTGTTTATTTTTATCATTGTCCCACTCATTTCCACATAGGACCCTTTTTAAAAAAAAACAAAACAAAATCTTATCGTTGTAACTGAAAATGTTGGGTTCCTCCCACTCCCTCATTGAAAAATGGACAAAACGAGCTGCCCTTCCAGAAGTTGAGAGTAGGTCATTCAATGTCCTAATCATCTTACACCAAGAAAGTAATTTCTTTTAGGGGAAGTGTCAAGATAACGAGTAACTCTGTCCAGAAAGCCATTTCCAGGCTCGTTTTTCTGTGTAGGCATGTGGTTTTATTCTTGTAAAGATGCATTGACCAAACTCTGGAACACAGATCTGACCCTGGAAGGCAACCCATTTGCATGTGGATGCAGAAGGGCACTTTATTTTGTATCCTGAAAAGGGCCTACAGAGGCCAGTACAAAACTCTGAAACAAAAGGAAGTTGACTCTGCTTTGAGGGGAAGGTGGCATGCCAGCACTAGCTTATAAAGGGAAGTGCTAGCCGGGCGCAGTGGCTCACGCCTGTAATCCCAGCACTTTGGGAGGCCGAGGCGGGCGGATCACGAGGTCAGGAGTTTGAGACCAGCCTGGCCAACATGGTGAAACCCCGTATCTACTAAAAATAAAAAAAAGAAATTAGCCAGATGTGGTGGCGGGCGCCTGTAATCCCAGCTATTCAGGAGGCCAAGGCAGGAGAATTGCTTGAACCTGGTAAGGCAGAGGTTGCAGTGAGTGCAGTGAGATTGCACCACTGCACTCCAGCCTGGGCAACAAGAGCGATACTCCATCTCAAAAAAAAAAAAAAAAAAAAAAAAGAAGTGCTTTGGCAAGTATGGGCAGGGAAATCATCTTACTTCTAGAGGTACAACTGACGCCTCTGGAGATCTCCAAAAGTTAGTACCGTGAGTGCCATTTTGAGAAGAGAGTGGTAATAAGTGGAAAGTACATCTCCACAGAGCAAGTGGCAGCAGTGGCCTGTGATTTTGCAGAAATGGAAAGCCAAGGCCGGGTGTGGTGGCTTACACCTGTAATCCCAGCACTTTGGGAGGCCGAGGTGGGCGAATCTCCTGAGGTCAGGAGTTTGAGGCCAGCCTGGCCAACATGGTGAAACCCCGTCTCTACTAAAAAAAAAAAATTAGCTGGGCATGGTGGCAGGGGCCTGTAATCCCAGCTACTTGGGAGGCTGAGGCAGGAGAATTGCTTGAACCTGGGAGGCGGAGGTTGCAATGAGCTGAGATTACGCCATTGCACTCCAACCTAGGCGAGAAGAGTGAAACTCCATCTCAAAAAAAAAGAAAGAAATGGAAAGCCAAGGATGCTACAGCTGTGCTTTGGGGTTCAAGGTAGTAGCTTACTTTGTTCCACACTTTGTCAAAGCACTCACCCTCCTAAACTAGGATCAGTCCATTCATTTGAAACTGCAATGTGATGTAAATTGCTCTGGTTCTTGGACTGTGGCTGTCACAGGGATGGGGCTCCAAGGCCATCATTTTCATTGCATGACTCCAGGATCAGGGAGTTCCTCATCACACCAGCTGCCATTTTTGGTGGGGCCATTTTTTTGGCTTTGGAACCAAAAGCAGCCACTCATTTGGTGCTTCCTCTTGTTCTGCCCTCCATCCCTCAACTCTTAATGGCATCTGTCTCCTGGAACCCACGCTCTTCAGCTTTTTGGCTGATTTGGAGAACAGTGACAGGTGCCTGCCTGCCTTCATCCCCTTTTAGATTCATTTATACCACAGATGTTTCTGTGAGATACTGAGATCATAAAAAGCTTTAGGCTTGGCAGAGAGGACTCAACACCCCCAGGCTTTCCTGAGACACCAACTAGATGTCTCCTGAGTGAGCTGGACTCCCTGGGAAAGAAGCATTGTCTGCAACATTATATTATAGGAAATGTACCAGGAATGTCAATAATAATGTGTTGGGGTGGGGGAGGGGTGTTATTTTGTTTTGTTTTGTTTTTAATGTTGTTTGTATATTTAGAGCTGGGCCATTTTCCGTGCTGTGATTCCTTCTCTTTGACCCTCTTCAGTGTTTGGGGCAAGAGTGGACCCTGGTTTTTATTTCTTTGATTGCATTGTTTACTGCACTAGGAAAAATATAGGGATACAGGGAAACTACAGACAAATTAAAGGAAAAATAGGTCAAAAAAGAAAGCACACACCTTAGGAGTGGGAGGAATTTTTTTAATTAAAAACATAACTTTGACCTGTAGTTTCTTTTTCTTTTTCTTTTTAAGACGGCATCTATCAGAAGCCATGTTTCTTCCAACAGATGTTGGAAACCCCATCGAGCAAGTAAAAGTTTCATTCTCCATCCCTCAGATGGCTGTATTTGGCCAAAGAAACCCTGTAACATGGGAAGGTTTCTTTTTTTTTTTTTCCCCGAGACAGAGTCTTGCTCTGTAGCCCAGGCTGGAGTGCAGTGGCGCAACTTCAGCTCACTGCAACCTCTGCCTCCTTGGTTCAAGCAATTCTCCTGCCTCAGCCTCCTGAGTAGCTGGGATTACAGGCTCCCGCCATCACGCCCGGCTAATTTTTGTATTTTTAGTAGAGATGGTGTTTCGCCGTGTTGGCCAGGCTGATCTCGAACTCCTGGCCTCAAGCGATCTGCCCGCCTGGGGCTCCCAAAGTGTTGGGATTGTAGGCATGAGCCACCGCACCCAGCCTGAAGGTCACTCTTAAGAATGAGATTTATGAACTCCATACAGTTGTAGATTTCAGTTTTTAAATAGTCTGGGGTTTTATTTTTCTTTTCAAAATATCTAATAGACTTAGCAATCAATTTAGAACAAGTATTTGGCCCTTAATATATCTTTAGTGAGGGAAGTAGCTTTTATTTCCTACTTCTTTAGGTTTTCTGTTGGTACATAAAAACAAAACTGCTATCTAAGACTGAATCTACTTGAATCTAGGAAGGCACATCTCATCCGTATTGTGGTTTGTAGGGACACTTTTCTCTTTCCCAGAGATGAGAGGACCAATTCAGGACAGAAGAGCCCTCGTGAATACCAACATGCTAGCTCAGGTTCCGTTCTTTCCTCCATCAGAGCTATTGGTCAGGGTTTTAAGGTAGTGTGTGCATCATGCTTCCAAAGTCAAGAGATTTCCTCAAACAGCCTGTTTACTAGATGAATTTTCCAGCTGGTGAAATACATGAGCTTTGTTGTTTTCCTGGTCTTCCAATAGCCTGTCATTATTGTTAGATATTATGGCATCTGCTGTTGAATGTGGGTTCACTTACAGCCCTGGTCTAGATGATCCTAGATGGGGTGAGACATATGCAAGCCATTGATATGTGCATAAGCAGTTGCAATGAACCATTCCTTAGGCTGACTTGGTAGTAGCCATTTATCTTTATGTTCATGCATTGAATAAACATTTTTAAGAACCATCTATGTGCCAGGCTTTGTGCTAGGCACTGACAGTAGAGAGATGCAGACATAGTCCTTGCACTCAAGGAATTCATACTCCAGATGTCTGGAGTTAAGAAATACATATTTCCAGGCCGGGCGCGGTGGCTCAAGCCTGTAATCCCAGCACTTTGAGAGGCCGAGACGTGCGGATCACGAGGTCAGGAGATTGAGACCATCCTGGCTAACACGGTGAAACCCCGTCTCTACTAAAAAATACAAAAAACTAGCCAGGCGGCGTGGCGGGCGCCTGTAGTCCCAGCTACTCGGGAGGCTGAGGCAGGAGAATGGCGTAAAACCCGGGAGGCGGAGCTTGCAGTGAGCTGAGATCCAGCCACTGCACTCCAGCCTGGGCGACAGAGTGAGACTCCGTCTCAAAAAAAAATAAAATAAAATAAAATGAAAAATAATAAAAAAAGAAATACATATTTCCGCCAGGCACGGTGGCTCACACCTAGAATCCCAGCACTTTCAGAGGCTGAGGCAGAATTGCTTGAGGCCAAGAGTTTAAGACTAGCCTGGTCAACATAGCCAGACCCCATCTCTACAAAAAAAAAATGTAAAAATTAGTCAAGTGTTGTGGCTCACACTTGTAGACACAATTACTCAGGATGCTGAGGCAAGAGGATTTTGTTTGGGCCTAGGAGTTCAAGGCTGTAGTGAGCTATGACTGTGCTACTGTACTCTAGCCTAGGCGACAGAGCAATACCCCCAACTCAGAAAACCAAAACTACACATTTCATTATAATTGGTTTCCTTTGTAATCTTATGTATTTTATTTTATGCTTTGAAAAACATTATTTAAGAATTGGTTCATAGGTTTCAGCAGACTGCCAAAGGCACAAACAAGCAGCTCTCCTCTACTGAGGTACTGAAACAAATCCTACTGGGATAAGTGCTGTTTGTGATAGGGCTATTGGCTAGGAGCTGAGAGAACAAAACATGAAGCGCCTAACCCAGCTTAGGGGTGTAGAGTTGGGGTCAGCAAATAAGGGAGATCTTCCTGGAGAATGCATATACCTAAGCTGATTTAGGAGAGACCACTTTTGGCTAGGTTTATTGTACTAGTTGATTTTCAAGTAATTGGGCTTATTTATTCTAGAGAAAAAGTCTTCAGTCTCTTGCTTCTGTCTGCAGAGCAAGGCAGAGTCAGCAACATGGGCAGTCTCTCCACTGGAGAACGCTGAGTCATGCATGGGCTTCTCCGAGTTTCCATCAGATGGGACCCAGTGTTGAATCCAGTGCAGGACTGGAGTCTAGCTGGCAAAGGGTAAATGCCCCAAGCCTTCCTGCCATATGGTTTCCACGAAGGCCTGAGAGTCAACTGTACAACTGTCTTGTGTTGGCCATGTCCCTGTTTGGTCCCTTGCCTTGTTCTCTTCCCTTTCTCAATTTCCAAGCTCCACCCACTCCTAAAAACACCAGTCATTCTGAAGTAAAAAATGGACAATAAACATGAATATTCAAGATTCAAAGCCACTTCATATGAAGGTTCTTTCGCACCTCTGTCCTTATTAGGGAAGGAGGACCAATGTTAATCCAAACATCTGGAAAATTAATAGTTCAGGTAGTTTGTACACCCACTAGTAGCATTTTATCCCATTTCATGAAAGACATTAAAGGTAAGGCTATGGTAGAGAGTGTTGGATTCCAAAGATAGTAAAAGTCAAGCATGAAATGTGGAATTAGTAGTCGAGTTAGAGCATCCAGGTTTTAGTACTATCAAAGAGGTGGAAAGGACAAAGGAAAGGTTGAATTCAGAAAATAAGGCATGGGGTTGTGATTCACCTTGGGCAGTACTCCTGAGGAACTCATCCTCTCTGAGACATAATGTCATACACTAGCCTAGCTCCTGCATTTTGAGACAACTCTCCTAGTACAATTGATCACTTTCCTGGAGGTGCAGCACATCCCTTACTCCAGAATAGTTCCTCCCTGGGAAATCCTCCCTGGGAAATTTTTGTGTAGTCTGAAACGTGCTGCCATAACAACCAAGGTTGTCAGGGACCTCAAGGGTGTGGTGTAATTAGGTTAGAGTTGGACTCTTGGCTGGGCACGGTGGCTCACACCTGTAATCCCAGCACTTTGGGAGGCTGAGGTGGGCAGATCACCTGAGGTCAGGAGTTCGAGACCAGCCTGACCAACATGGAGAAACACTGTCTCTACTAAAAATACAAAATTAGCCAGGCATGGCGCATGCCTGTAAATCCCAGCTACTTGGGAGGCTGAGGCAGGAGAATCACTTGAACCCAGGAGGTAGAGGTTGCAGTGAGCCGAGATCGTGACATTGCACTCCAGCCTGGGTAATAAGAGTGAAACTCTATCAAAAAAAAAAAAAAAAAAAGATTTGGACTCTTTGTCCCTAGAATTTCTGTTCTTAGGCAGCCCTATTTGAGCCCTTTCCACGTGTCCTTCCCAAGTCCTGGAATACCTTAGCCTTTTAGGCAATTTGACTTCCTTCCTCCTTCCTCTAGAAGGTTCTACTTGCCTCAGACTCCCGTATCTACACACTTACATCATCCTTCCTCTCTAGCTCTTTTGGGAACCATGATTTAGTTCCCAAATTCTGCCATGTTAGTAACTTTGCCTTCCTGCCATGGCAGTAACTCTTTCAACTCTTGAGATGATCATCTCTTCTCAACTAAAGTAATGCCACCCCCAGGACCCAAACCTGAGCATACATTCATAGACCGCAGTCTTCACTAACTACAACAACCTTGCTGACACCGTTAGTCACCTGAATTGAAGCCCTTTTGCGATGTGCTTGCATAGTGACATTAGGCAAGTTCCCCTAAGACAAACAGACTCTAAAAACCTATCTTCTACACCTGATTGATTACCCTTGGTCCATGGCCCCAGGCTTAGACATATCTTGTTTTCCTGGGTAACTTACTTCAGCCCAGTATGAGTAACAATACATAAACACATGGATTTATTTTTCTAGTTTGAGAACAAGAATGAACAATAGGTTTGGATCGCATATAATGGTAAACCTGAGGCTGAGTAAGGACCCAGAGAGAAAGAGCTTCCTCAATGGGCTTTGTAGGAGATACTCTAAAGAAAGCACACATAGAAGGAATTTACCTGATATCAAAGTTTACTTTTTTTTTTTTTTTTTTTGAGTCGGAGTCTCACTGTGTCACCCAGGCTGGAGTGCAGTGGCACGATCTCATCTCACTGCAAGCTCTGCCTTCCGGGTTCACGCCATTCTCCTGCCTCAGCCTCCCTAGTAGCCGGGACTACCTACAGGTGCCCACAACCACACCCGGATAGTTTTGTTTTTGTATTTTTAGTAGAGACGGGGTTTCACCGTGTTAGCCAGGATAGTCTCAATCTCCTGACCTCATGATCTACCTGCCTAGGCCTCCCAAAGTGCTGGGATTACAGGTGTGAGCCACTGCGCCCAGCCTCAAAGTTTACTTTAAAAAAAAAAAAGTCTCTGATGTTTTCTTTTTCTTTTTCTTTTTTCCTTTGTGAGACGTAGTCTTGCTCTGTTGCTGAGGCTGTAGTGCAATGGCACGATCTCTGCTCACTGCAACCTCCACCTCCCGAGTTCAAATGATTCTTCTGCCTCAGCCTCCCAAGTAGCTGGGACTATAGACACACCCCACCACGCCCGGCTAATTTTTTGTATTTTTAGCAGAGATGGGGTTTTGCCATGTTGGCCAGGATGGCCTCAAACTCCCGGCCTCAAGTGATCAGCCTGCCTCAGTCTCCTAAAGTGCTGGGATTACAGGCATGAGTCACCATGCCCGGCCCTCTGATGTTTTCTTAAAGATGTCTATACATTATAAAGCAAGCTGGATGCCCACAGCCATGATTCAGCCTGAAGACTGACTTACATTTTTTTTTGAGATGGAGTTTCTCTCTTGTTGCCCAGGCTGGTGTGCAATGGTGCGATCATGACTCACCGCAACCTCCGCCTCCTGGGTTCAAGCCATTCTCCTGCCTCAGCCTCCCAAGTAGCTGGGATTACAGGCATGTACCACTACGCTTGGCCGATTTTCTATATTTTAGTAGAGACAGGGTTTCTCCATGTTGATCAGGCTGGTCTCGAACTCCCGATCTCAGGTGATCCTTCCGCCTTGGCCTCCCAAAGTGCTGGGATTACAGGCGTGAGCCACCGCGCCCAGCCTGACCTACATTTTTGTTGTGTTTTTATTTTTTATTGAACATGTATACATGAATGAATACAAATCATAACTGTACAACTTGATAAGGCTAGTCAACACCCATGAAACCAGCTTCTAGATCAGAAAAAATAAATTACCAGCACCGCACCTGCAAGGGTAACCACTACCTACCTCTTTAAAACTATATCTTGCTTTTGCCTCTTTTTGAGCTCTTTATGACTGGCTTTCTTCACTCAACATTATTGTTGAGATTAATCCATAATGTTGTTTGAAGTTGTAGTTAGTTCCTTCTCACTGCTACATAGAACATGTGACTTTGCCACAAATGATCCTTCCTACTAATGGTGGGTAGTTTCCAGTTCGGACTACTATAATAATGTCTCTATGAATGTTCCTGGGATCGGGTGTGGGGGCTCATGCCTGTAATCCCAGCACTTTGAGAGGCCCACTTGGTACCATTGCTTGAGGCCATAAGTTTGAGACCAGCCTGGGCAACATGGTGAAACCCCATCTCTACAAAAAAAAAATACAAAAATTAGCTGGATGTGGTGATGGCGTGCCTGTAGTCCCATCTACTCAGAAGGCTGAGGTGGGAGGATCACTTGAGCCCAGGAGGTCCAGACTGCAGTAAGCCATGATTGCACCACCACACTCCAGTCTGGGTGACAGAGCAAGACCCTATCTCAAAAACAAAACAAAATAGCCAGGCGCAGTGGCTCACACCTGTAATCCCAGCACTTTGGGAGGCCAAGGTGGGTGGATCACGAGGTCAGGAGTTCAAGATCAGCCTGACCAACATGGTGAAACCCTGTCTACTAAAAATACCAAAATTAGCCAGGTGTGGTGGTGCGCAACTGTAATTCTAGCTACTCAGGAGGCTAAGGCAGGAGAATCGCTTGAAACCGGGAGGTAGAGGTTGTAGTGAGCCAAGATCGCGCCGTTGCACTACACTCCAGCCTGGGTGACAGAGCGAGACTCCGTTTCAAAAAAAAAAAGAAGAAGAAAAAAGAAAAACAAAAACAAATTACCACCAGAAGGCTTGACAACAGTGGGTTCGTATTTCCTCATAGTAACACTTGACTGGAACTGACACATGTCTTAGGACATGACATCTTCACAGACCCTGCCACTTCCTATTACAAACACAGACATGCAGACATATTTATTTTGGTATCCCTTTTATTTTTTTGAGATGGAGTCTTGCTCTGTCACCCAGGCTGGAGTGCAGTGGCACGATCTCGGCTCACTGCAACCTCTGCCTCCCAGGTTCAAGCGATTCTCCTGCCTCTGCCTTCCGAGTAGCTGGGATTACCACTATCATCAGCTAATTTTTTGTATTTTTAGTAGAGATGGGGTTTTGTCAAGTTGATCAGGCTGGTCTCAAACTCCTGGCCTCTAGGGATCCACCCACCTTGGCCTCCCAAAGTGCTAGGATTACAGGTGTGAGACACTGAGCCTGGCTAAACAGTCTTTAAAAGTACTAGAGAAGCTTAATACCTAAAAGGAACCCTTCAATGAATCATTGTATACTCATGATATTTTATTTGGGAACGTATTTAGTCTTTTTTTTTTTTACAAAAAAAAAAGGGATGGGGTCTCAATATGTTGCCCAGGCTGGTCTCAAATTCCTAGGCTTAAGCCATCCTCTCATCTTGGCCTCCCAAAGTGGTGGGATTACAGGTGTGAGCCACCACACCTGGCCTATGTAACTATTTTTTCTTTGCACAGATTTAAATTTCTTTCTTTCTTTTTTTTTTTTTTTTTGAGGCGGATTCTCACTGTGTCACCAGGCTGGAGTACAGTGGCATGATCTCAGCTCCCTGCAAACTCCACCTCCCAGGTTCAAGGGATTCTCCTGCCTCAGCCTCCTGAGTAGCTGGGACTACAGATGTACACGACCACACCCAGCTAATTTTTGTATCTTTAGTAGAGACGGGGTTTCACCATGTTGACCAGGATGGTCTCCATCTCTTGATCTCATGATCCGCCCCGCTTGGCCTCCCAAAGTGATGGGATTACAGGCGTGAGCCACCATGCCCAGCTAAATTTCTTTTTCTAGAGCCAGGGTCTCTTTGTTGCCCAGGCTAGAGTGCATAGGTCGCTGCAGCCTTGAACTCTTGGGCTCAAGTCATCCTCCCACCTCCGCCTCCTAGGTGTTGAGACTACAGATATATGCCACCACACCCAGCTAAAATTGGACCAGCCTTCCAGAGGCTCCTTGGCTTCATTTTCCCTTGGCACTATCTCCAGAAATCTTGTTTGTGCTCCATTTTTCTCTCAAGCCTATTGTCTTAGATTGAGATGGTACGCTGTTCCTTAGCACAGTGATACTCAGACTTATAGATCTCATGTATCAATAGAACAAAACACGTCTTGGAGACCAACATGAGCTTCCCAACATTATATTTTGTGAAATAAGGATTTTCTTTTAATTGCCAAATCTCATTGCCATTTTCTTTTTCTTTTTCTTTCTTTTTTTTTTTTTTTTGAGACAGGGTCTCACTCTGATTTGCCCAAGCTGGGCTACAGTGGCACTATTTTGGCTCACTGCAGCCTCGACCTCCTGGGCTCAGGTGATTCTCCAACCTCAGCCTCCCAAGTAGCTGGTACCACAGGTATGTGCCACCATACCTGGCTAATATTTTTTGTATTTATTGTAGAGATGGGGTTTCGCTCTTTGCCCAGGCTGATCTCGAATTCCTGAGCTCAAGGAATCCACCTGCCTCGGCCTCCCAAAGTCCTGGGATTACAGGCATGAGCCACCGTGCCCGGCCCATCATGTGATTTTCTTTTTCTTCTTTTTAATTTTTTATCTCATTTCATCTTGCAACATTGCCATCATTTGAAAAGAAAGGATATGTTGATATCAAGGAGGTAAGAAATGAATAATCTCAGAATAAAGAAAAGTTCTCTCAACTGAATAAATTTAGTTTTATGCAAAACTCATTACATGCCGGGCCTTGTGGCTCTGTCCTGTAATCTCAGCCCTTTGAGAGGCTGAGGCAGGTGGATCACTTGAGGTAAGGAGTTTGAGACCAGCTCTGCCATCATGGTGACACCCTGTCTCTACTAAAAATACAAAAATTAGCTGAGCATGATGGCATGTACCTGTAATCCCAGCTACTTGGGAGACTGAGGCAGAGAATCGCTTGAACCTGGGAGGCGGAGGTTGCAGCGAGCCAAGATTGCGCCACAGCACTCTAGCCTGGGTGACAGAGCGAGACTCCGTCTCAAAAAAAAAAAGAAAAGAAACACTCATTACATTGTCATTACCTTTCTCACTTCTTGGAGGACAAGTGAAAATTTCTGCTCTCACTTCTAAAGTTCCAGTCGAATTTTTTTTTTCCAGTCGAATGTTCAAGGGTCTTTTAATGGTGGTTCTTTCTTGGTTCATGTTCTTTTCTGCCCTGTGTGTCTCTAACAATGTCCCTTGAATATGCACAGCCATGAATTCCTGGTGGCTTAAGGCCACTTGGCCCAGCTGCAGGTTCTTTCTTCCTTTAGTCTGGTTCTTACATTGCTCTTTTCATGCCTCTACTCAGAGATCTGTAAAACACCTGCACATTAAAAAGCCAATCATCAATTTACCTAGTGATTCTGGTTTCCACAGTACTTTTCTTTTAACATCCCACTAAGCTAGTTAAACTGTACATTTAACTTCTTAACACAATTGTTGGCCCCACTGGGTTTTCATCTGTAAAATGGGGGTTGACATTACTAGGGAGAATTTTGAAAATGAACGAGATAACAGATTAATTCAAACATTTACTTAGCATTGGATTATAAAGATTTATAATAAAAAATGTTTTTTGTCTTTTTGTTTTGTTTTGTTTTGATATGGAGTCTTGCTCTGCTGCCCAGGCTAGAGTGCAGTGGCATGATCTCTGCTCACTGCAACTTCTGCCTCCTGGGTTCAAGCAATTCTCCTGCCTCAGCCTCCCAAGTAGCTGGGATTACAGGCACCCACCACCACGCCCAGCTAATTTTTACATTTTTAATAGAGGTGGGGTTTCACCATGTTGGCCAGGCTGGTCTCGAATTCCTGACCTCAGGTGATCTGCCCACCTCGGCCTCCCAAAGTGCTGGGATTATAGGCGTGAGCCACCTCACCTGGCCTCTTTGTCCTTTAAGCAGTTGTAGATTTATGTTAACTAGATTGCTTGTTTGTTTGTTTGAGACAGAGTCTTGCTCTGTTGCCCAGGCTGGAGTGCAAAGGCATGGACTCAGCTCACTGCAACCTCTGCCTCCCAGGTTCAAGTGATTCTCCTGCCTCAGTCTCCCGAGTCGCGGGGACTACAGGCATGCGCCACACACCCAGTTAATTATTGTATTTTTAGTAGAGGTGGGGTTTCACCATGTTGGCCAGGCTGGTCTCAAATTCCTGACCTCAAATGATTCGCCCGCCTCAGCCTCCAAAGTGCTGGGATTACAGGTGTGAGCCACCGTGACAGGCCTAGCAATATGTGAACTAGTTTTTTTTTTTACCTAGTGTCCTAGTGGTGGGTGGGCTTGGGGAGAGAGTAGTCAATGAGATGGGTCATAGGCAAAAATTTGGATGTATATATATGTTTCTAGCGAGAAGATTCATTACTTTAATTAGATTCTTAACTGAGTCCAAGATGTCCCTCCACCAATAAAAGGGAAATATTGAAGTAAACAGATGGTTCTAATACACTAAAATAAGTTACCATAAGGAAATATGACTAATATTATGGATGAACAAATAACAGCACCTTCTTTCTGCCTGGAGGCAGAAATAATGCTTCACCGATCAGGATCTTGAAGGACAGATAGCAATTGGATAGGGAAGATGGCAAGGTCATTTCAGGCAGAAAGAACTGTATGTACAAAATTACAGGCTCTGGGGAAAAAAAAATTTTTTAAGTTCAGAGTATGGTGGCTCATGCTTATAATCCCAACACTTTGGCAGGCCAAGGCAGGAGGATTGCTTGAGGCCAGGAGTTCGACACCAGCCTGGGCAATATAGAGACCCTGTCTCTACAAAAAATAAAAAATTGGCCAGGCATAGTGGTTTGTGCCTGTGGTCCCAGCTGCTCAGGAGGCTGAGGCTCCAGGAGGACGAGGTCAAGGCTACAGTAAGCTGAGATCGTGTCACTGCACTCCAGCTTGAGTGATAGAGCAAGATCCTATCTCAAAAAACACAAAAAAATAACTAATTATATATATATGTGTATTTTTTTTTTTTTTGAGACGGAGTCTCGCTCTGTCGCCCATGCTGGAGTGCAGTGGTGCAATCTCGGCTCACTGCAAGCTCCGCCTCCCAGGTTTACGCCATTCTCCTGCCTCAGCCTCCTGAGTAGCTGGGGTTACGGGCATGTGTTACCATGCCCAGTTAATTTTTGCATTTTTAGTAAAGACGGGGTTTCACCATGTTGGCCAGGCTGATCTTGAGCTGCTGACCTCATGATCCACCTGCCTAGGCCTCCCAAAATGCTGGGATTACAAGCGTGAGCCACTGCACCTGGCCAATAATAAATTTTTTAAAAAGTTCAGTGTGACTTCAGTGAAACTGGAGTGACTGGAGTTGCCTGGCAATCAATGCTTGAGAAATACACAGGGCTAGAGAGGGACAAGCGTCCTACACTGTGTACACCACAGAAAACTAGCAGAAATTTTTAAGTGTTTTCACATTGTCAGTTGTGTGAGACATATAAACAATTCTCACCAGTAGTCTCTTCTATTCCTGATATATTAATGGAATGACTTGGGCAATGAAGTCTATTATTCCTGAGAAGAGCTTTGGAAGGCTGGAAAGTTTGTGATTGGAACTCGAGGACCCAGTCCAACCCATGGCAAAATTCTGCAGCATATGTAAAATTTTCCCTTTCCCCTTCCTATGTATTTTCTCTGTCATTCCACCCCCTGCCACAGCCTTCATCTATCCAGAAGGATCTCTTTGGTTTCCATCAGAGGCCTAAAATGGTAGAAATAGAAGGGGTTATTTTTGGAACTCATCTTCCTTATTTTACGGTCTTGGAAATAGACTCTTGAGTGAGGAAATGATTTACTCTCCTGGTTTCCCTTCGATCTCTCTGGTTTGGTGCTGGGTCTTACTCTTCTCCCTTTCTTCTGAAGAAATCTCAAGGACTCCTTTGACTTTAACATCTGTATACCAAAGCCTCTAAGATTTGGATTCCCAGCCTTGTTTTTCACTCTGAGCCCTAAACTGTTTAACTGTCTACCGTACATTTCTTTGTTGTTTTTTGAAACAGCGTCTGCCTCTGTTGCCCAGACTGGAGTGCAGAAGGATGACCATAGCTCACTGCAGCCTTGACCTCCCGGCTTAAGTGATCCTCCCACCTCAGCCTCCTGAGTAGGCGAGGCTATAGGTGTGTGCCACAACATCTAGCTAATTTTTTTTTTTTTTTTTTGAGACAGAGTCTCGCTCTGTCTCCCAGGCTGGAATGCAGTGGCCCGATCTCGGCTCACTACAACCTCCACCTCCCAGGTTCAAGCGATTCTCCTGCCTCAACCTCCTGAGTAGCTGGGACTACAGGTGTCCGCCACCACCCCCAGCTAATTTTTGTATTATTATTATTTTTTTCTAGTAGAGATGGGGTTTCACCATATTGGCCAGGCTGGTCTCAAACTCCTGACCTTGTGATCCACCCGCCTCGGCCTCCCAAAGTGCTGGGATTACAGGCTTCAGCCACCACGCCCGGGCATCTGGCTAATTTTTTATCTTATTTAATTTCTTTTTTGTAGAGACAGGGTCTTGCTATGGTACCCAGGCTGGTGTTGAACTTCCAGGCTCAAGCGACCTCCCATCTTGGCCTCCCAAAGTGCTGGGTTTACAGGCATGAGCCACCATGCCCGGCCTCTACAGAACATTTTGATCTGATATTTTATGTTTTCCTGAAACCCGGTATGTCCAAAGATAAATTTATGACCTCCCTGCTCCCCAGCAAATCTCCTCCAGCATTCCCCACACCAGAAAACCCATACCTCCCCTGACCAAATGCTCAAATCAAACCAGTTATCATCTTTGATACCAACTTCTCCTTTAGGGTCCTCCCTCCCAATCCAATCAACCACCGAGACTCCTCATTTTACCTTCTCACTTTTGTCTGCTTCTTTTATTTATTTAGGTACTTTGTTTGTTTTGAGATGGAGTCTTGCTCTGTCGCTAGGCTGGAGTGCAGTGGTGCAATCTCAGCTCACTGGAACCTCTGCCTCCCGGGTTCAAGTGATTCTCCTGCCTCAGCCTCCCGAGTCACTGGGATTACAGGCGCATACTACCACACCTAGATAATTTTTGTATTTTTAGTAGAGATGGGGTTTCACCATGTTGGCCAGGATGGTCTCCATCTCTTGACCTTGCGATCCGCCGGCCTCAGCCTCCCAAGGTGCTGGGATTACAGGCGTGAGCCACCGCAACCGGCTTATTTACTTATTTTTTCTACAGACGGAAGGCTCCCTATATTGCCCAGGCTCATCTCAAACTACTGGCTTCAAATGATCCTCCCACCTTGGCCTCCCAGTGTTGGGATTAGGGGTGTGAGCCACTGCATCGGGACACAATTTTGTCCACTTCTCACTGTCTTCCCTGCCACTACATTAGAGCCTGCCACTATTATTATTATTATTTTTTGGCCTGAATTTACTGCAATACTTTCGTAACTCCTAAATTACACTCTTCTCCTTAAATCTACTTCCCACACTGCAACCAGAGTAAACTTCTTAAAATGTAAACCAGAGTCTGCTCTACTCCTATTAGCGCTTTATTATTATTAGTTATTAATTTAATTAATTTTTTTTTGAGACAGAGTCTCATTCTGTCACCCAGGCTAGAGTGCAGTGGTGCGATCTCAGCTTACTGCAAGCTCCGCCTCCCAGGTTCAAGTGATTCTCCTGCCTCAGCCTCCAGAGTGACTGGGATTACAGGTGCCTGCCATCATGCCCGGCTAATTTTTTGTATTTTTAGTAGAGATGGGGTTTCACCGTGTTAGCCAGGATGGTCTCGATCTCCTGACCTCGTGATTTGCCCGCCTTGGCCTCCCAAAGTGCTGGGATTACAGGCATGAGCCATTGCGCCTGGCCTTTTTAAAATTTTTTTCCGGGCATGTGGTACCATGCCCAGTTAATTTTTGCATTTTTAGTAAAGACGGGGTTTAGTAAAGACGGGGAGTCTCGCTGTGTTCCCCAAGCTGGAGTGCAGTGGTGTGATCTTGGCTCATTGCAACCTCAGCCTCCCAGGTTCAAGCAATCCTCCTGCCTTAGCCTCCCGAGTAGCTGAGACTACAGGTGCATGCCACCACACGCAACTTACTTTTCTCCTTTCTGCCCAGTTCCCCAGTATTATCTACTGCCACCCTCTCTCTCATGGTGCACCATCATGCTGGCCTTCTTCAGTTCCTCACCAGTGCCAAGTTCCTTCCTTGCTCAGGGCCCTTGCACATGTTGTTCTTTTTTTTTTTTTTTTTTTTTTTGGGGAGGAAGTCTTGCTCTTGTCCCCCAGGCTGGAGTGCAATGGCGCGATCTCAGCTCACTGCAACCTCTGCCTCCCAGGTTCAAGCGATTCTCCTGCCTCAGCCTCCCAAGTAGCTGGGATTGCAGGTGTCTGCCACCAGGCCCGGCTAATTTTTTTTGTTTTTTTTTTTTTGTGGGGGGGGGTCGTTCTGTCGCCCAGGCTGGAGTGCAGTGGCCGGATCTCAGCTCACTGCAAGCCCCGCCTCCCAGGTTCACGCCATTCTCCTGCCTCAGCCTCCCGAGTAGCTGGGACTACAGGCGCCCGCCACCTCGCCTGGCTAGTTTTTTGTATTTTTTAGTAGAGACGGGGTTTCACCGTGTTCGCCAGGATGGTCTTGATCTCCTGACCTCGTGATCCACCCGTCTCGGCCTCCCAAAGTGCTGGGATTACAGGCTTGAGCCACCGCGCCCGGCCTATTTTTTTTGTATTTTTAGTAGAGACGGGGGTTTCACCATGTTGTCCAGGCTGGTCTCAAACTCCTGACCTCAGGTTATTCGCCCACCTCGGCCTCCGAAAGTGCTGGGATTACAGCCCTGATCCACTGTGCCTGGCCAGCACATGTTCTTTTGTTTCCCTTCTCTCCTTGCCTGGCCAGTTTCTCCTCATCCTTCATGTTTTAGCTGAAGCTCATCTCCTCAGGGAAACCTCCCCTGGCTCCTCTGAGGAGGTTATACCTGTCTGTACTTCCTCACTGCACTTTCCACAACTGTAATTTGAATAGCTATTTGCATAGTCTCAGTTTCCCTGGCTAGTCTGCCTCAAGGAGAAATGAACTTTCTCCCCAGCACACTGCCTGGCCCTCAATAAATACTTGTTGAAAGAGAGATTGAATGCTTCATTTACCCAGTGGCAGAGCTGAAATTAGAACCTAAACATTTCCAGTATAGTATTATTTTCTTCAAACCATGAAATGACACCACATATTCCAACTTCCCCTCTCTCTTTCCGGTGATTAAATATATCAGTCTTCTGGGTTCTGTTTCTTTAGGGGCCTGTTAAAAGCCATCATGGTAAACGAATCCAGGTTTAGCGATTACCCTTTTCTCAAGGGTAATTTGCATTTTAACTGGGAACTTCTGGCAAACAGAAAGTCATCCCAAAGGAACTAATCAAAACCCCTGGTACCATAAAGATATTATTGGAGGGAAATAATTTTTCTTTAAATCGCGTAATGGGATTATAGGAAATGAACTTACACTGTGCCACACATGCTTTAATGTCAGCTTTTTAAAAAAATTTAATTTTACTTATTTTGTTTATTTTTTTCAGAGTCTGGCTGTATCACCTAGGCTGGAGTGCAATTGCGCGATCTCCCCTCACTGCAAGCTCCGCCTCCTGTGTTCAAGTGATTCTCTTGCTTCAGCCTCCCAGTAGCTGGGATTACAGGGGCCTGCCACCATGCTCAGCTAATTTTTGTATTTTTAGTACAGACGGGGTTTCACCGTGTTGGTCAGGCTGGTCTTGAATTCCTGACCTCAGGTGATCTGCCCGCCTCAGCCTCCCAAAATACTGGGATTACAGGCCTGAGCCACCGCACCGGGCTTTTTTTTTTTTAAGTTTATCTTAATGACAAACCTGTTGGGTAGGTATCATTATCCATCATCCCCTTTATCAAATGAGGGAATCTAAGAAAGGTTTAGTCGTTTACCCAGTATTGCATATCTGGGTGGGGAGACCAGTATTTAGACCCTTTGTCTCCCAGCATATGACTTCTTATCTAATGTTGTTTTTACAATGCCATGTTGCCTCCAAGGGTCAGTATAGGCAACTGCTTACAGTTTATACATAAATCTGGGCCATGGAGCTAAGTGGCTGATTATCTTTTTTTTTTTTTTTTTGAGACGGAGTCTTGCTTTCTTCCCCAGGCTGGAGTACAGTGGCGCGATCTCGGCTCACTGCAACCTCCGCCTCCCGGGTTCAAGCGATTCTCCTGCCTCAGCCTCCGATTAGCTGGGACTACGGGCACATGCCGCCACGCCTGGCTAATTTTTGTATTTTTAGTAGAGTTGGGGTTTCACCATGTTGGCCAGGATGGTCTCGATCTTCTGACCTCATGATCCACCCGCCTTGGCCTCCCAAAGTGCTGAGATTACAGGCGTGAGCCACCGCACCTGCCATGGCCGAGTATTTTTAAAAAGAAGTATTACTAGGTTTTGGCCGGGCGCGGTGGCTCAAGCCTGTAATCCCAGCACTTTGGGAGGCCGAGACGGGCGGATCACGAGGTCAGGACATCGAGACCATCCTGGCTAACCCGGTGAAACCCCGTCTCTACTAAAAAAATACAAAAAACTAGCCGGGCGAGGTGGCGGCCGCCTGTAGTCTCAGCTGCTCGGGAGGCTGAGGCAGGAGAATGGCGTAAACCTGGGAGGCGGAGCTTGCAGTGAGCTGAGATCCGGCCACTGCACTCCAGCCCGGGAGACAGAGCCAGACTCCGTCTCAAAAAAAAAAGAAGTATTACTAGGTTTATTCCATTCCCTTGATGGAATCTGTGCTCCCACACTTGACATTTTACTGTCTCCATTAAAAGTCCTTCACCTTTGGTGCCTGACCTTATTCATTCCTACCATAAATGTGATTATGGGCAGGAAAACGTGTTTTGAGCACTTTGACCAAATTATTATGTTAAATCCAAGATGCCATGTTATTTATTTTACTACTGAGACCACCCAAGCCTCCTATATCCATCCAGCGTGTGGATAGCATGAGGTTGACAATTAGTGCATTAGTTACCTGTTTACCACGACATACTTGCCATAACAAAAGCTATTATATGGGGTTTCCTAGTATCAAGTATTCCTGTATGAGTTGGCTTTGTTTGTGATTGAAAATATTTTTGCCCATCCTTTGCATCTCCCCTAAATTCTGGTTCCCTAACATAGAGTCTCTCGTAGGGGTAGAGAGATACCATTATGTTAGTGTCAGATAGACCTGGCTATTTAACAGCTTTGTAAACTTGGGCACATTACTTAACCTTTCTGTTTTTCCAGTCGTAAAAAACCGAAAGACTGACAGCGATTTTGAAGTTGTCGAAAGACTTTAATGTGTTTGAAAATACCTAACAAAGTCTGGCCCACAGCTGGTATTTCAATAATGTTAATTTCCTTGCTTCCCTAAGGTCCTTAAGATTCATAGGTTGTCCGGACTCCTTGAAAGTTTTGTGTAGATGCGTGAGGTGTATTTTTCTTGGAAATAAAGTCCACAGTTGAACAGATTATCTTGGGGTCCAGCGATTTCCCCGAAAATAAATTGTAGATTCTCCTTCCTGCAATGCTGAGGAGTGAATGTCTTTTGCAGGAGACTGGATTCTTTCAGTGAGCGTTTTGCTTTCTGGGTACTCTTTCTGTAGTCTGCTAACTGAGGAGCAGGACCAAGCCCCTCGCGGGGCCGGGGGCAAGTCACTCCCGGACAGGGCCCCCAAGAAGTTTCCCTGAGGGCGGTGTGACTCCCCAGGGGTCGGGTTACCTCCCAGATGGGGGTGGGGTATCACTTGCAGCTGGGAGGCAGGTTCATTTTAAGGTCTCGCGGGCTTTGGAGGCCCCTCCCTCACTGAGAAACCGGCTTTTGTCGTTTTTCTGAAGCCAAAGCTAGTCTTTCCAGGTGTTAGTCAAAAACCTCGTGGTGCGACCCTGGTCGTCCCCAACCCCCTAGGCCTTAATCCCGGGGCGGTGGGGGCGGGGAGGCCGTGAGCACAGCTTCCGCTCCTCCAATCCGCCAGAGGGCGCCGCGGCCGGCCTCTCCCTTCCCGGGGTGCTTCGCGCCAGGCCCCTTCCGCGTGGGTGAGTGAATGTGAGAGTCAGCGCTCGCGCAGCGCGCGCCGTCCGCCTCCGCTGTTCGGCGCTCTGCTTTCGGCGGTGAGGGGCGGGCGCGCGCGTAAAAGCATAGAGACGGGCGTTGAGCTCTTGGGCTAGAGCGTCGCCGAATCGGAGCCGGAGCCTGAGCCGCGCGCTGTGTCTCCGCTGCGTCCGCCGAGGCCCCCGAGTGTCAGGGACAAAAGCCGCCGCCTGCTCCCGCAGCCGGGGCTCATCTGCCACCGCCGCCGCGCTGAGGAGAGTTCGCCGCCGTCGCCGCCCGCGAGGATCCGAGAGCCATGTCGGCCAGCAGCCTCTTGGAGCAGGTACAGGCCCGGCCCGCATGCCTCGGCCATTGTGTGAGGCGAGAGGGAGCCCGACTAGGCCCGGGCCAGCCGCCCCCGAGCAGGCCGAGCCGAGGCGGCGCCTCTCGCGGGCCAGGTTTCGGGCCTCTCAGGCCGGCCGCGCCCGGCGCCTCGCCCTCAGCCTGCTCTTCCCGCTTCTCCTTGGGCCTTGGAGCCCACGGGCCGGGCCGCGCCGCGTTCCCTTCTCTAAGCGGGCCTCGTTTTCCTTCCTTGTTTCCTTCCCCTTCCTTAAGACCTTGGGTTCCTCGCGTTGCAGCTGGCGCGTCTGCCGCGTTTTCTTCCCTGCCCCACGGCCCTGGCGCTCTCCCCCGCCTCCCATTTTCAGCCTCTTCCTCCCTACCATTCCTGACGCCTCCCCTCGGGCCTGCTCCTTTATTCTCCCTTCGGGCCCTGCCTTAATTTGTTCTTCCTTTTCCATTTCTCCTTCGGACAACTTGCTGCTCGGCGACATTTCCTTCCCCTGCAGAGACCAAAAGGTCAAGGAAACAAAGGTAAGCCCCGCGCCACCGGTGGCCCTGGGCCGGGAGGGGGACGCGGGGCGGTGGGGGCGGGGTCTCCGGGAAGCGCCCCGGGCGGAGGACCTTCGGAAGCCGCTTAGTTCGCAGGTGCCGCACACTTAAGTATTTGACCCTTTCGGTGTGTTCTTGCAGCTGGCGAACAGCTTTTTCGCTAACAAGGAGTAATTCATTAAGGGTGGGGGTGGATTGGGTTTTGAAACGCTCCAGGTCCTTAGTTTCCTGTAGGTCTTAAAAGGCCTTTGTTTTTCATCCTCGTGGATCACTCTCTGGAAGTACTCTCATGTGATGGGGGAGGGGAAGCGGGAGGGAATGGAAATCCAGAGGAGCCAATAAAATGACCTTTTTAGATCAACTTGCTCTGGGTGGAGGGGGCATTTTCACTGGCGACTATCGCTTCAGCATTCACTCTCATCTCTTACCCTTTTGAAGTTCAATCTTACAAGCTTTGTTAACTAGTAAGGTTTTTCTCTAGTTAGCATATATGGACTAATTTGAGAGGAAGATTATAGGATTGGGACACTCCTAATTGAGTTTTTTTTTTTTTCTTTAGTACAAAATGGATCTGTACATCAAAAGGATGGATTAAACGATGATGATTTTGAACCTTACTTGAGTCCACAGGCAAGGCCCGTGAGTAGTTAACTATTTACATATCTGATCGAAGGGTGTATGTAGTATATTCTTTCTCTGCCTTCTACCAATACATCCCGTTTTCTGAGGATTCACTTTCTTTTTTCTTTTTCGAGACCGAGTCTCGCTCTGTCACCCAGGCTGGGGTGTAGTGGCGCAATCTTGGCTCACTCCAATCTTTGCCTCTCGGGTTCAAGCGATTCTCCTGTCTCAGCCTCCTGAGTAGCTGGGATTACAGGTGTGCACCACCGCTCCTAGCTAGTTTTTCTGTTTTTTTTTTTTTTTTTTTAATAGAGATGGGGTTTCATGTTGGCCAGGCTGGTCTTGAACTCCTGACCTCTGGTGATCCACCCGCCTGGCCTCCCAAAGTGCTGGGATTACAGGCGTGAGCCACCACGCCTAGCCGAGGATTCACTTTCTTAACACCTGTATTTTTTCTCTGCCCTCTATCAGGAAATCCCATGCTCTGAGGGTTCACCTCCTTAATACCTATTAATGTGTTACAGAACAGTTACTGAAAATGTCTGAGGCTGTTGAGATTCCCATCTCTGTAATGTCAGCAAACATACTATATCGAGAACGTAATACTGATTGCTGGCAGTAACATATGCATGAATAATTATCTTCCTCCTTACCAAGAATGTAGCAGTGCAGAATTTAGGAATTCTTGCAAGTGTTAAATATTCTGAATTTTCACCCCAGAAAACTTTGGATTAGTATGATAGGGAAAGTTCTAACATAAAATCACCTGGAGGCGGGAAGATCTCTTGAGCCCAGAAGCTTGAAGCTGCAGCGAGCTATCTACGATCATACCTGTGAAAAGCCACTGCACTCCAGCCTGGGTGACAGAACAAGACCTGTTCTCTAAAAAATAGTCACCTGAACTTCATTCAGTGCTGGAGGACTGGCTCTCTTTCTTTTTTCTAGTTTATGGGTTCTTAGATTATCAGAACTATTTTGGAGTTAGGAAAAAAAATTTTTTTTGAGATGTAGTGTTACTGTTGTCACCCAGGCTGGAGTGCAGTGGTGCAACCTCAGCGTACCAGGTGATCTTGCCCACCTCAGCCTCCCAAGTAGTTGGGACCACCATGCCCGGCTAATTTTTTGTATTTTTTGTGGAGATGGGGGTTTCACTATGTTGTCCCATCAGGTCTTGAATTCCTGAGCTCAAGAGGTCCGCCCTCCTCGACCTCTCAGAAGTGTTGGAATTATAGGTGTACGTCACCATGCTCGGCTGAGTCAGGAAATTTTTGAGTTGAGCTACACCTACATCTGTGGAGACTAACTATTTTTCACTGAAGGGAGGTATAGGATTTATAAAATGGAGTGAAAGTTAAAATACTGTTTAGCACAAACGAAGATCAGTAATGTTGGAGGTTTTTGCGGTGTAATCTTTTAGTGTAAAGTTGCATGTAGATTCAAATACTAATATGACCTGTGCATGTAGAAACTTGTTTGATTCAGCAGTTCTTTTGTGTTATTATCTCTGATCCCAAAGACATAGTTACATAGTTGTAACTAATGTTACTCCCCAGATTAATAGGCCAAAAGGAAAATTGGCAATATGTCTTCCAAAATGCCCTAAAAGGTCAAGAAGTTTATAAGTTCTGAAGATATGCTGTATGAAATACAGTTAGTAGTCCTGAATAATTGCATGCGCATATATGGAGCCGATTATCACAGAAAACTTGTAGAATCCCTGTGTAAAATTTTTTAACATGAAAAGTATAGAAACCACTTGAGCAAGTGATTGGAAAAAAGTTTTCACAAAACACAACCAGTTAATCAGGAAAAGTAGGGAAGGAAGTAGAGGAATGAACTATTAATAGGTTCCTGCTATTGAAGTAGTTTGCTTACATAATCATTATAACAGAGAGAGTGGGAGCATTTAGAAACATAATTCTAGGTAGTTCTTGTAAAACATTGTGTAATTCAGATTTTTGAGCTTGAGCATGTGGGAGCCTGCCAGGTCAGGTTTAGACATTCAACTGTATGTTGGCATAACCTGTGATATTAAGTGCATTTGATTTTTCTTTCTCAGGTAAGGCTAAGCTTAAATGTCTTTGTTTAAAAAAATTTGGGTAATAATATAAATCTTACATGAGTAGATGAGGAAGGTTAACCTGAGAATCTAGTTTATTGTCTAGAGTAAGTTATCTACTTTTTTGCCAACTTTTCATTACCCTATTTTGGAATAATACTTCCAGTTTAATCCATAGATTATAGGCCGAATTTCTTACACATATGGATTTGGGTCTGTAAAAATTTTTTTTTTTTTTTTTTTGAGGCGGAGTCTTGCTCTGTCACCCAGGCTGGAGTGCAGTGGCACGATCTCAGCTCATTGCAAGCTCTGCCTCAGCCTCCTGAGTAGCTGGGACTACAGGCACACGTCACCATGCCTGGCTAATTTTTTGTATTTTTAGTAGAGACGGGGTTTCACCATGTTAGCCAGGATGGTCTTGATCTCCTGACCTCGTGATCCGCCTGCCCCGGCCTCCCAAAGTGCTGGGATTACAGGTGTGAGCCACCACGCCTGACCTAAAATTTTTAACCTTACCTTTGTGAGAACTTTTAAATATGGAAAAAGTATGTGTGAAAAGACTTCACTTGGCCGGGCGCGGTGGCTCAAGCCTGTAATCCCAGCACTTTGGGAGGCCGAGACGGGCGGATCACGAGGTCAGAAGATCGAGACCATCCTGGCTAACACGTTGAAACCCCCGTCTCTACTAAAAAAAAATACAAAAAACTAGCCGGGCGTGGTGGCGGGCGCCTGTAGTCCCCGCTACTCGGGAGGCTGAGGCAGGAGAATGGCGTAAACCCGGGAGGCGGAGCTTGCAGGGAGCTGAGATCCGGCCACTGCACTCCAGCCTGGGCGACAGAGCGAGACTCCGTCTCAAAAAAAAAGACTTCACTTTTGTTTTTATGTATTTATATATTTTTATTTATTTATCTATTTCTTGAGACAGAGTCTTGCTCTGTCGCCCAGGCTGCAGTGCAGTGGCACAATCTGGCTCACTGCAACCTCCATCTCCTGAGTTCAATCAGTTCTCCCACCTTAGCCTCCCGAATAGCTGGGATTACAGGCAGGTGCTGCCATGCCCGGCTAATTTTTGTATTTTTAGTAGAGACGGGGTTTCATCATGTTGGCCAGGCTGGTCCCCAACTCCTGGCCTCAAGTGATTTGCCCGCCTCAGCCTCCCAGAGTGCTGGAATTAGAGGCGTAAGCCACCGTGCCCGGCCTGTTTTTGTTTATTTATTTTTTGAGACTGTCTGGCTCTGTTGCCCAGGCTGGAGTGCAGTGGTGCCATTTGGGCTCACTGCAACCTCTACCTACTGGATTCAAGTGATTCTGCTGCCTGAGCCTCCTGAGTAGCTGGGATTACAAGTGTGTGCCACCATGCCTGGCTAATTTTTTGTATTTTTAGTAGAGACTGGGTTTTGTCATGATGGCCAGGCTGGTCTCGAACTGACCTCAAGTCATCCACCTCTCTCTGTCTCCCAAAGTTCTGGGATTACAGGCGGGAGCCACTGCACCCAGCCATTTTTCTCATTTTACATCCTCCAGAAACCACTGTGCATTTCCTTTTGAGGTTATAACTAAGTAGTGGAATCTGTTGATATTCCCAGGTAGTTTGCCAAGAGGCTAGCACTATAAACTGGTTGTGAACCTTGCTTTTGGGTTTATGATTGAGAAATGACTACAGACATTTGGGCTAGAACTTGACATTTCCATTTCTTTTTGTTATTATTTTATTATCACCTGGTTTGCGTAGGTAGTTGCTAAAAGGATTACCTCAACATTCAGGACTTAGTTTGTGAAATGCTAAGTTTTCTCTTAGTTGTAGTGCTAAAGCTAAGGCCCATGTTCACTGTATCAGCTTAACTTTAAATGTTTAAATGTTTCAATTACTACACCAAAATTTCTTATGATAGAAAAAATGCCCTTGTGTTTATAGGAAATCATCTGATGTGCTGCACATACTGTTTTTTTTTGAGGTGGAGTTTCACTCTTGTTGCCCACAGGCTGGAGTGCAGTGGTGCAATCTCAGCTCACTGCAACCTCCGCCTCCCGGGTTCAAGTGATTCTCCTGCCTCAGGCCTCCCAAGTAGACAGGGTTTCGTCACGTTGGCCCGGTTGGTCTCAAACTCCTGACCTCAGGTGATCTGACCACCTCCGCCTCCCAAAGTGTAGGGATTACAGGTGTGAGCCACCATGCCCAGCCCGCACACTCCTTTTTATAGTATATTTGAATTGTGTAACTAGGTGGGGGGAGGAAAGAGCCTGATAATAATTCTTTGTGTTTTGATTTGCCTTTTTTTTTTCTTCCACAGAATAATGCATATACTGCCATGTCAGATTCCTACTTACCCAGTTACTACAGTCCCTCCATTGGCTTCTCCTATTCTTTGGGTGAAGCTGCTTGGTCTACTGGGGGTGACACAGCCATGCCCTATTTAACTTCTTATGGACAACTGAGCAACGGAGAGCCCCACTTCCTACCAGATGCAATGTTTGGGCAACCAGGAGCCCTAGGTAGCACTCCATTTCTTGGTCAACATGGTTTTAATTTCTTTCCCAGTGGGATTGACTTCTCAGCATGGGGAAATAACAGTTCTCAGGGACAGTCTACTCAGAGCTCTGGATATAGTAGCAATTATGCTTATGCACCTAGCTCCTTAGGTGGAGCCATGATTGATGGACAGTCAGCTTTTGCCAATGAGACCCTCAATAAGGCTCCTGGCATGAATACTATAGACCAAGGGATGGCAGCACTGAAGTTGGGTAGCACAGAAGTTGCAAGCAATGTTCCAAAAGTTGTAGGTTCTGCTGTTGGTAGTGGGTCCATTACTAGTAACATCGTGGCTTCCAATAGTTTGCCTCCAGCCACTATTGCTCCTCCAAAACCAGCATCTTGGGCTGATATTGCTAGCAAGCCTGCAAAACAGCAACCTAAACTGAAGACGAAGAATGGCATTGCAGGGTCAAGTCTTCCGCCACCCCCGATAAAGCATAACATGGATATTGGAACTTGGGATAACAAGGGTCCCGTTACAAAAGCCCCCTCACAGGCTTTGGTTCAGAATATAGGTCAGCCAACCCAGGGGTCTCCTCAGCCTGTAGGTCAGCAGGCTAACAATAGCCCACCAGTGGCTCAGGCATCAGTAGGCCAACAGACACAGCCATTGCCTCCACCTCCACCACAGCCTGCCCAGCTTTCAGTCCAGCAACAGGCAGCTCAGCCAACCCGCTGGGTAGCACCTCGGAACCGTGGCAGTGGGTTCGGTCATAATGGGGTGGATGGTAATGGAGTAGGACAGTCTCAGGCTGGTTCTGGATCTACTTCTTCAGAACCCCACCCAGTGTTGGAGAAGCTTCGGTCCATTAATAACTATAACCCCAAAGATTTTGACTGGAATCTGAAACATGGCCGGGTTTTCATCATTAAGAGCTACTCTGAGGACGATATTCACCGTTCCATTAAGTATAATATTTGGTGCAGCACAGAGCATGGTAACAAGAGACTGGATGCTGCTTATCGTTCCATGAACGGGAAAGGCCCCGTTTACTTACTTTTCAGTGTCAACGGCAGTGGACACTTCTGTGGCGTTGCAGAGATGAAATCTGCTGTGGACTACAACACATGTGCAGGTGTGTGGTCCCAGGACAAATGGAAGGGTCGTTTTGATGTCAGGTGGATTTTTGTGAAGGACGTTCCCAATAGCCAACTGCGACACATTCGCCTAGAGAACAACGAGAATAAACCAGTGACCAACTCTAGGGACACTCAGGAAGTGCCTCTGGAAAAGGCTAAGCAGGTGTTGAAAATTATAGCCAGCTACAAGCACACCACTTCCATTTTTGATGACTTCTCACACTATGAGAAACGCCAAGAGGAAGAAGAAAGTGTTAAAAAGGTAACCCACTTAACATTCTTAAGATTTTTAGGGAAGGAGGAATTAGAACAGAAGTATTATATATAGTGAACCATTATTAAGAACTCTGTAAATGAATACAGTATCACTTAACAGTTCAAGGCTTTATAGAAGTATAATTGGTTCTGATACTTGAACCCTAATGTGAAGGTATGTGAGAACGTTAGTAGAGGACAGAAATATGAACTTTGAAAGGAAAGCAGAAACAGTACACAATGCAGAAAGGTGAAGAATGAGTCAAAAGAGATGCAGAGGGGTAATGGAAGTGATAAAACCATAGAAATTAAAGCAGAAGATTGAGGCTATAATATGGCAGAGAAAAATCGAAATTTCTCTGTTGGATTAACTTGGCTTTGCTGGCATTTTGTGGTTATTTTCGAGAGTCAATATATCGTCACCAACTCTTGAAATCACTTCTGTCTTCCCTGTGACAATTGGCAGTGTAAAAGAGTCACTTTCTGATTCCTCTGTAACAAGTGGGAATCTTGGGCAGAATGATGAGGAATGGATTCAAATTAGAGTTGAATTTGAAAGAGTTGGTAGCGTTTGTGAGTATTGAATGAATGTAAACTTTAGCATTATAAAAGGATGATAAAACTGGTTGGAGCAGATAGTCATATATTATTTGGGATTTATACTTACTTTTTTTTGGATAAGGTCTCACTCTGTTGCCCAGGCTGGAGTGCAGTGGCATGATTTGGGCCCACTCCAGCCTCCACCTTCTGGGCTGAAGTGATCCTCCCATCTCAGCCTCCTGAGTAGCTGGGATCACAGGCATGCACCACCATGCCTGGCTAGTTTTTCATATTTTTTGTAGAGCTGGATTTTACCATGTTGCCCAGGCTGTTCTTAAACTCCTGAGCTCAAGTGATCTGCCCCTGCCTCTTCCCAAAGTGCTGGGATTACAGGTGTGAGCCACTGCAGCTGGCCTAGACATTGTTAAACATAGAAAATAGGTGAAAAGATTATGGGCAAGGAGAAATTTTTCTTTGAAGATACATATATATTAGTGGTTGAGAGAATCCTGAGCTGATGAATCTCAAATATAAAATAAAGTCTAACAAACATTGTTTTCCTTAAATTTGTTAAGAACTCGTAGGGATCTTATATGTGATCTAAGATCTGAGACATTGTTAGGCGGCTCTATGAGAACTTCTTTTAGCAGTGGAAGAAGGGCTCGTCGGTACAGTCTTCTTGGAGGTGTATAGTTAAAGTAGGGTTAGTTGCTATTTTACCTTCCAGTGTGTACAGATTAATAAGAAATGGAGTTATACTTGTCAGTGACTCCTCTCTTCCCCACAATTTAATAGTTTAACTTAAAATCTTCCATATTAGTCCGGGCACAGTGGCTCACGCCTGTAATCCCAGCACTTTGGGAGACTAAGGTGGGCAGATCACCTGAGGTCAGGACCAGCCTAACCAACATGGAGAAACCTTATTTCTATTAAAAGTACAGAATTAGCCAGGCATGGTGGCACATGCCTGTAATCCCAGCTACTTGGGAGGCTGAGGTAGGAGAATCACTTGAACCCCAAAGGCAGAGGTTGCGGTGAGCCGAGATTGTGCTCTAGCCTGGGCAACAAGAGCTAAACTCCATCTCCCCACCGCCCCCCAAAAAAACTATCATATTTTGGCCTGGTGTGGTGGCTCATGCTTGCAATCCGAACACTTTGGGAGGCCGAGGCAGGAGGATTGCTTGGGCCCAGGAGTTTAAGACTAGCCTGGGCAATGTAGTAAGACCCCATCTCTTAAAAAAAAAAAAAACTAGTTGGGCATGGTGGCACACACCCGGTCTAGCTACTCTGGAGGCTGAGGAAGGAGGATCGCTTGAGCCCAGGAGTTTGAGGCTGTAGTGAGCCATGATTGCATCACTGCACTCCAGCCAGGGCAACAGAGCAAGACTCTGTCTCAAAGATAAATAAAATTTACAGTATTTTGTAGAAAAAGTAGTTTATTGGTACTTTTTGCTAGACATCTGAAGGGCTCTAAAGGGGTCATCAGGCTCCTGACTCTAGAGGGACAAGTTAGGAGGCCATGATCTTTTAGGCATCTTTTAGTGGCATAGCAGATTTATAAATGTGTGAGGGGCATCTAGGTGCTTGGTTTATCCACTTGAAATGTGTACTATCTTATTAGTCTTTCTAATAAAATTCTGTCCTACATCTTGTGATTAAAAGCAGAAAGGAAATGATGTTAATGCACAGCATAGTTGTTAAGATAGACTTGGTATGTGTTAGGGCCAGTGGGGAAATTCGGGTTCATTTTCTTTTCAATTTTGCATTGCTGGGGTCAGGTGAAGAAATAAGGATTTACACATGGAGTAGCAGGCTGAGCGTGGGTGGCTCTTACCTGTAATCCCAGCACATTGGTAGGTAGAGGCGGGCCGATCACTTGAGGTCAGCAGTTTGAGGCCAGCATGGTGAAATCCCGTCTCTACTAAAAATGCTAAAACAGGGTCAGGCGCTGTGGCTCACATCTGTAATCCCAGCACTTTGGGAGGCCAAGGTGGGCGGATCACGAGGTCAGGAGATCAAGACCATCCTGGCTAACACGGTGAAACCCCATCTCTACTGAAAATACGAAAAATTAGCCGGGCATGGTGATGTGCGCCTATAGTCCCAGCTACTTGGAAGGCTGAGGTGGGAGAATGGCGTGAACTCGGGAGGCGGAGCTTGCAGTGAGCTGAGATGGTGCCACTGCACTCCAGCCTGGGTGACGGAGCGAGACTTCGTCTCAAAAAAAACAAAAAACAAAACAAAACAAAAACTAAAAAAAAAAAAAAAAAAAGCTGGGTCTGGTTTTGGGCACCTGTGATCCCAACTGCTTGGGAGGCTGAGGCAGGATAATTTCTTGAACCCGGGAGGCAGGGGTTGCAGTGAGGTGAGATCACGCCTCTGCACTCCAGTCTGGGCAACAGAGGGAGACTCTGTCTAAACAAGTCGCAAATTTGGGTTTTGTTAATTTAGCTTTTGGCCAGGCGCTGTGGCTTATGCCTGTAATCCCACCACTTTGGGAGGCCAGGGTAGGCGGATCACCTGAGGTCAGGAGTTCGAGACCTGCCTGGACAGCACGGTGAAACCCCGTCTCTACTAAAAACACAAAAAATTAGCCGGGCATGGTGGTGCATGCCTGTAATCCCAGCTACTTGGGAGGCTGAGGCAGGAGAATCGCTTGACCTGGGAGGCCAAGGTTGCAGTAAGCAGAGATCATGCCATTGCACTCCAGCGTGGGCAACAAGAGTGAAACTCCATCTCAAAAAAAAGAAAAAAAAAAATTCAGCTTTTAATCAAGTATGTATTTTGATTACATTTGCTGGAGTGGTTCATTTAATGGTAATTGAACCTGATATGTAGGTGTAAGATTCCTATGTTGGAATTGACCAGCCTTTTAATGTTTTCATAGAATGAATGCAATAATAAACAGAATTTAGGGTCTTTGGTAAGCTAACTAATGGTTCTTTTTTTTTTGAGACGGAGTCTCACTCTGTTTCCCAGGCTGGAGTGCAATGGTTTAGAACCATTAGCTGGGTGCGGTGGCTCATGCCTGTAATCTTAGCACTTTGAGAGGCTGAGGCGGGCGGATCATGAGGTCAGGAGATTGAGACCACCTGGTCAACGTGGTGAAACCCTGTGTCTACTAAAAATACAAAGATTAGCTGGGCGTGGTGGCGGGTGCCTGTAATCCCAGCTACTCGGGAGGCTGAGACAGGAGAATTGCTTGAACCAGGAAGGCACAGGTTGCAGTGAGCTGAGATTGAGCCACTGCACTCCAACCTGGTGAAAGAGCAAAACTCCGTCTCAAAAAAAAAAAATAAATAAATAAATAAAAAAAACCCATTCCATAAAGACTCTTGATAAGTGATCCTAGTTCTCAGCTGGTGAACAAACCACCAAATAAAATAAAGGCTTTGGTTATACTTGTGTCAGGTTACTTTTTAGTTTACTCTCTTGTAAGAACTGCTGGGATTGGCTGGGCATGGTGGCTCACGCCTGTCATCCCAGCACTTTGGGAGGCTGAGACGGATGGATCACAAGGTCAGGAGATTGAGACCATCCTGGCTAACACGGTGAAACTACGTCTCTACCAAAAATACAAAAAATTAGCCGGGCGTGGTGGCAGGTGCCTATAGTCCTAGTTACTTGGGTGGCTGAGGCAGGAGAATGGTGTGAACCCGGGAGGTGGAGCTTTCAGTGAGCTGAGATTGTGCCACTGCACTCCAGCCTGGGTGATAGAGCGAGACTCTGTCTCAAAAAAAAGAAAAAAAAAATTGCTGGGATTTTAGGAAGATGCTTCTAAGCCCAGTTACCATTTTAGTTAGTACTGCCTTACTTTCCTGTTGGTTAATATTTTCCTTAACATCTTTACATAACTGATTGTAAACTGTTCTTACAATCTTTATTAGGCTTTAATAAGCTGATTTTATGGGGCTCATAGCTCATTGAGACGGTGGACTCCCTTAGGTGAAGTGTTTGTGTGTGTATCTTTGTAGTATTTATGAGATTGCAAAAGCTTTCATGCCAAATGGGTGGTAACCCCATAAAGAAGTAGGGAAGTACTTAAACTTCATCCTGAAGATGATGTCACAGCTGTTCTAAAGTTCCATGATTGGGCAGTATCTTGGCAGAACACACTGAAGCAGAGCCACAGCCATTTTTGCCTAGTATTATTACTGACTTGTTCTGCATGATCTAATTGAGTAACATAGAACCTTCAAGCATTGGATCTGTCAGGCTTGAAACTTAGAGCAAATTTTAGTGACATGTTTGATAGATGTGACTTTTATTTTTTTAAACAGCAATATACTGTGCTTAAGGTGTGGTTTACCTTGTTGAATGCTACAGATACTGTTGTGAAACCTTTCTGCATTTATTTAGAACCTTTCGCTAGTTAAGTATTCCTCTATGACATCAGTTTTGTTGGCTTCATAGTGTTGTCAGACTTACTATAATTTACCGATCCCTAATTGTTGAATATGTCAGCAATCTGTATTTTAATATATTTTTTCTTTTTTTTTTTGAGGCGGAGTCTCGCTCTGTCGCCCTGACTGGAGTGCAGTGGCCGGATCTCAGCTCACTGCAAGCTCCGCCTCCCGGGTTTACGCCATTCTCCTGCCTCAGCCTCCGGAGTAGCTGGGACTACAGGCGCCCCTCGCCCGGCTAGTTTTTGTATTTTTAGTAGAGACAGGGTTTCACCGTGTTAGCCAGGATCGTCTCGATGTCCTGACCTCGTGATCCGCCCGTCTCGGCCTCCCAAAGTGCTGGGATTACAGGCTTGAGCCACCGCGCCCGGCCTATTTTTTCTAATTAAAATAACACTACACTGAACATCCTTTTGTATAAATATTTATATTTGTTCATTAGTAGTTAGATGTGTCAAAGGTATATGGATTTTTTTTTTTTTTTTTTT
>NC_045434.1:193762818-193798952 GCF_002776525.5 Piliocolobus tephrosceles | reverse complement strand
TTTTTTTTTTTTTTTTTGAGGTGGAGTCTCGCTCTGTCGCCCGGACTGGAGTGCAGTGGCCGGATCTCAGCTCACTGCAAGCTCCGCCTCCCGGGTTTACGCCATTCTCCTGCCTCAGCCTCCCGAGTAGCTGGGACTACAGGTGCCCGCCACCTCGCCCGGCTAGTTTTTGTATTTTTAGTAGAGACGGGGTTTCACCGTGTTAGCCAGGATGGTCTCGATCTCCTGTCCTCATGATCCGCCTGTCTCGGCCTCCCAAAGTGCTGGGATTACAGGCTTGAGCCACCGCGCCCGGCCATGGATTTTAAAAATAGTATTTTACCACAGACTCAGAAATTCTTAGTAAAGGGGTAAATGCTTTGTGGTCCTGGCTAAGTTTTATATATATTGCTACATAAATCTTTTTCCTGAAAAGTTGAGGAAATCATTGTGCAACCGTTATCTAGAAGAAGGCAGTGGTTGAGAGCGTTTCTCTTTTTGTTTTCCTTTGAGATGGGGTCTCGCTCTGTTGCCCAGGCTGGAGTGCAGTGATCTGATCTCAGCCCACTACAACCTTCACCTTCCCAGGTTCAAGCGATTCTTGTGCCTGAGCTTCCCAAGTAGTTGGGACTACAGGCAAGCGCCACCACACCTAGCTAATTTTTGTATTTTTTTTTTTTTTTTTTTTTGGGGGGGGGTCTCGCTCTGTCGCCCGGGCTGGAGTGCAGTGGCCGGATCTCAGCTCACTGCAAGCTCCGCCTCCAGGGTTCCCGCCATTCTCCTGCCTCAGCCTCCGGAGTAGCTGGGACTACAGGCGCCCGCCACCTCACCTGGCTAGTTTTTGTATTTTTAGTAGAGACGGGGTTTCACCGCGTTAGCCAGGATGGTCTCGATCTCCTGACCTCGTGATCCACCCGTCTCGGCTTCCCAAAGTGCTGGGATTACAGGCTTGAGCCACCGCGCCTGGCCAATTTTTGTATTTTTAGTAGAGATGGGGTTTCACCATGTTGGCCAGGCTTGTCTGGAACTCTTGACTTCAAGCCATCCACCCTTCTTGGCCTCCCAAAGTGCTGGGATGACAGGCGTGAGCCACTGCACCCAGCCGCCTTTCTCTTTTCACTCAACTTTGGAATAGTCTGGGAGAAAGGGGAGTTAACTTCCTGAATGAGTGAATTTTTTTTTAAAGAAATTTCATAAAATAATTGGTTTAATTTTTGTCTTGTGTCTAGCCCTTTAACTACAAGTAAAAATAAGGGAAGCAGTCAAGTAGAGAGGACAAAGAACTAATTCTTTTGAAGTCCAGCATCTTGTTAGACTCAATGGATGGTGGAGCCCTGGGAGACAAAAATTAATGAAATAGAAAAAAAATAGACTTAATTGGGTACTTGGGTAAATGATTTTTCTGAATAACTGCAGAGCAAATGGAGAGTGAGGGGAGAGTTGAGGTACAGAGAAAATGTGATTGTGGTGGCAACAGTTTGAATTTTAGTCTAAAAAAAAAAGTCATTGGTATTAAATGGGACCAGATTGACTGTATACCCTTTTGTGCTACGGAATTTTTTTTTTTTTTTTTTGAGATGAGTTTCACTTTTGTTGCCCAGGCTGGAGTGCAATGGCGTGATCTCGGCTCACTGCAACCTCCGCCTCCCAGGTTCAAGCGATTTTCCTGCCTCAGCCCCGCGGAGTAGCTAGGAGTACAGGCGGCTGCCTCCATGCCCGGCTAATTTTTGTATTTTTAGTAGAGACGGGGTTTCACCATGATGGGCAGGCTGGTCTCGAACCCTTGACTTTGTGATCTGCCTGGCTTGGCCTCCAGCCACCGCGCCCAGCCCAAATTTTGAGACTAGATTCTTCATGTCAAAAGCTAGGTTGGGCATGGTGACTCAACGCCTGTAATCCCAGCACTTGGGGAGACCAAGCCAGGCAGATCACAAAGTCAAGGGTTCGAGACCAGCCTGCCCATCATGGTGACACCCCGTCTCTACTAAAAATACAAAAATTAGCCGGGCATGGAGGCAGCCGCCTGTACTCCTAGCTACTCCGCGGGGCTGAGGCAGGAAAATCGCTTGAACCTGGGAGGCGGAGGTTGCAGTGAGCCGAGATCACGCCATTGCACTCCAGCCTGGGCAACAAAAGTGAAACACAAAAAAAAAAAAGACAAAGCTAGAACCAATGGATAGAAATTATGGGGAGAAATACTTTTATAAATGGGAAACTTGCTAAAAACGAAGTTCTTAATCACAAGAGAATTTCAGGTAGAAACTAAAAGAGGTATGTTACAGAAACTAAACTAGGGATGTTGTAGAGGGGATTCATACATAGGGTAGTCTGGACTAGAGAAACCAAGGTATTAAAGAGGATTAGCTGACTCAATATAACATTTGAGGTTCGTGAAGATGAATTGATCCCATGAAACAGATCTTTTTAGGAAGGTTATTGTTTGTTTCACAGTTTCTGACCTAAATCTTTGTTACACGTAAAATAAGTAAGAACGGACTTGAGGCCAGAAAGCTGTGGATGACAGAAGGGATTGGTGCATTCTCAGTGAATTTTGGTACAGATTGGGTGGGTATATGAGTAGTTTTTAAATACATTTACTATGTACATATTAATGAAAAGTTGTTTCCTAAACTATACTAAAAGGCTTATTAAAGAAATTTAGAGGCTGGATGGAGTGACTCATGCCTGTAATCCCAGCATTTTGGGAGGCCGAGGTGAACACATCACTTGAGCCTGGGAGTTCAAGACCAGCCTGGGCAACATGGTGAAACCCCGTCTCTGCAAAAAAATACAAAAATTAGCCAGGCGTGGTGGCTCATGTCTGTAATCCCAGCTACTTCGGAGGCTGAGGTATGAGAATCACTTGAACCTGGGAGACGGAGGTTGCAGTGAGCTGAGATCGTGCCACTGCATTCCAGCCTTGATGACAGAGTGAGACTGTCTCGAAAAAAAACAAAAAAAAGAGGCCAGGCAAGGTGGTTCACACCTGTAATCCCAGCACTTTGGGAGGCTGGGGCGGGCTGATCACCTGAGGTCAGGAGTTCGAGACCAGCCTGGCCAACATGGTGAAACTCTGTCTCTACTAAAAATACAAAAATTAGCTGGGCATGGTGGTGCACGCTTGTAATCCCAGCTACTTGGGAGGCTGAGGCAGGAGAATCACTTGAACCTGGGAGGGGGAGTTTACAGTGAGCCAAGATTGTGCCATTACACTCCAGCCTGGGTGACAAAAGTGAAAGTCCATCTCAAAAAAGGAAAGAAATTTAGGAGTGATTATGAAATTTAAGAGTGATTATTTGGGAGAAGTGTTTCCCTTTTAAAAAAATTTAAAATTGATATATAATAGTTGTATATAGTGTTGTTTTGACATCTGGAATACACACTAGACTCTTATTTATTTATTTTTTGGTGGTAGAGACAAGTCCAAAAACTCAAGTGATCCTCTTGCCCTGGCTTCCCAAAGTGTTGGGATTATAAGCGTGAGCCACCCTGTCTGGCCTTGTTTTTATCCAGGTTTTCTTTTGATGTTAGCGGATGCGCATGAAAAGTTTCTCTTTACAAGGATGTTTGTTTTCCTTACAGCCATCTTTCTCCTTCTGACCCTTTTATTTGTGCATTCAGTCTTTTTTTTTTTTTTTTTTTTGAGAAATATTTGAAGTGATTACTTTGGCTCAATTTTCAGCATTTAAAAATGCAAGTTTTGGCCGGGTGCAGTGGCTCATGCCAGGAGGTGGAGGTTGCAGTGAGCAGAGATTTTACCACTGCACTCCAGCCTGAGTGACAGAGGGAGACTCTGTCTCAAAAAAAAATCAAGTTTCTGTGATATGAAAGACGAAAACATCCTCACTTGAGCTATAAATAATATTAAATCCTTAGGAAGTAAATAACCATGTGATACTGTTGGCTCCTGTTTAGCATCTTACCACCCTGCCACTGTTTTATTGCCTCTTCAGATCTAGTGAGTGGGCATCCTGTTTTAAACCAGGATGACAAACATGAGCATTTTTTGTAAAATCCTAAGGCCATCTATGTCTATTTTTGTCTTGCAGATAAATATACTTGTCTATCTGCCAAAAGGATTAAGGAAATTTTATTTGTATTACTCATCACCTTCCTTGCTTTGTGAATAGATAAAATGCCTCTTTCTGCAGCTTCCTTAAAGGAGGACTAGAAGAGAATAGATAACATTGAATTTGGATCTTTGAACCATGCCCTCTGTATCTATCTATCAACAAACGTTTGTGTTAATTGCTAGGATGGAACAGAGAAACAAGGTACCATGTTTACCTTAGAAGCAGAGGGTTTTAGGAGGACAACAAAATGGATAAAATATGGGATAAGAGCTGTAATAGAGGAATGAATAAATTTTTGGCATTCTGGAGAAGTGATTAATTACTTTGGGGAAATTAAGAATTCATGGAAGCAATAACATTGGAACCATGCCCAATAAGTAATAATAGAATGATAAGCAGTCAGATGGCAGCATAGTGCTTGGCACATAGTACACACAGAAGCTTAGTTATCTTGTCTAACACTATAATTCTCATATTTCAGATAAAGGAAGAGGCTCAGAGGTTGTTTATCCAAAGTGTCATAGCTGGTCTTTAACACAGGTCTCTCCAGCGATGTGTTGGAGCTGGCTAGTTGGAGCTGGCTAGTTGGAGCCAGCTGTTTAGCTTTCAAGAATACCTTTCTGTACATTAAATTACATTATAATTACCATTGTATTAGAAGGTAATATTCAAATTCATTACTCTTGAGGTTATTTACAGCTGTTGTATCAATATATAATATGCTGTTGCACACTGATAACACATTGGTAATCTGAAATCAACTGTGGTGTTTCTTTTTTTGTTGTTGTTTTTGAGACGGAGTCTTGCTTGTTGCCCAGGCTAGAGTACAGTGCAGTGGCGTGATCTCAACTCACTGCATCCTCTGCCTTGTGGGTTCAAGTGATTCTCTTGTCTCAGCCTCCCAAGTACCTGGGACTACAGGCACCTGCCACCACGCCTGGCTAATTTTTGTATTTTTAGTAGAGATGGGGATTTACCATGTTGGCCAGGCTGGTCTCAAACTCCTGACCTCAGGTGATCTGCCTGCCTCAGCCTCCCAAAGTGCTGTGATTACAGGCGTGAGCCGCCATGCTCAGCCTAGGCTTTTATTTTATTATTTATTTTTATTTTTACTTATTTATTTATTTATTTTGAGACAGTCTTGCTCTGTCACCCAGGCTGAAGTGCAGTGGTGCAATATCGGCTCACTGCAGCCTCCACCTCCCAAGTTCAAGTAATTCTCACAGGCACCCGCCATCATGCCTGGCTGATTTTTCCATTTTTGTAGAGATGGGGTTTCACCATGTTGGCCAGGCTGGTCTTGAACTCCTGACCTCAGGTGATGCGGCCTCCCAAAGTGCTGGGATTACAGGTGTGAGCCACCATGCCCTGTCTGGATTTTATTCTTTACCTGTGTTGTAGTTTAGTTGTAAGGGAGGGAGTTAATTAGGGAATAACAGTTTGGAGGGTGGGAATTATGAAATATTTACCGAGCACTGACCTTGTTAGGCACCCTGCTAGGAACTTTCGTAGCTTTACTTTAATCCCCATACCAACCTGGGAGGCAATATCCTGTATTTATAGAGAAATAGAAACTTACGTAAGCAACTTACCGAAACATCAGTTAGGCTTGGTGTGGTGGCTCATGCCTCTAATTCCAACACTTTGGGAGGCCAAGGTTGGCAGGTCATTTGAGGCCATGAGTTTGATACCAGCCTGGCCAACATGGCAAAACACCGTCTCTACTGAAAATACAAAAAAGATGAGCGAGGCGTGGTGGTGGGCGCCTGTAGTCCCAGCTACTCGGCAGGCTGAGGCAGGAGAATGGTGTGAACCTGGGAGGCGGAGCTTGCGGAGAGCTGTGATCACACCACTGCACTCCAGCCTGGGCAAAAGAGTGAGACTGTCTCAAAAAAAAAAAAAAAAGGCTGGGCATGGTGGCTCACGCCTGTAATCCCAGCACTTTGGGAGGCTGAGGCGCGCAGATCATGAGGTCAGGAGTTTGAGACCAGGCTGGCCAACATGGTGAAACCCCATCTCTACAAAAAAATACAAAAAGTGGCCGGGCGTGGTGGCAGGTGCCTGTAATCTGGAGGCTGGGGCAGGAGAATCACTTGAAACCAGAAGGCGGTGGTTGCAGTGAGCTGAGATCGCGCCACTGCACTCCAGCCTGGCAATAAGAGCAAAACTTCATCTCAAAAAAAAAAAAAACAAAAAGCAAAAAATTAGCCAAGAATGGTGGTGTGTGCCTATAGTCCCAGCTACTCGGGAAACTGAGGGATGAGAATCACTTGAACCCGGGAGGCAGAGGTTACAACGAGCCAAGATCGCAACACTGCATTCCAGCCTGGGTGACAGAGTGAGACTCTGTCTCAAAAAAAAAAAAAAAAAAATTATGTGGGAGGTGGTTCAGAGACTAAATGAGCTGCTTTTACATATTCTGGGGGAAAAAAAGATGATGAGGGCCTGAACCAGGACAGTGGGAATGGGAAACTGGATATGAAGAATGTGGTAGACATATTTGCTGACTAGTTTTTCAAAAACTAAAGATGAGAGGAGCAGCAGTTTAGGGTTAGGATTTGGGGATGTATTGGCTTATGGAAGTAGTTTCAGGTGCCTGTGATAGTAGCAGTAGCAAGGTGATAGTAGGTAGTTGGGAATCTGGAGCTCAGAGATTGTTGACAGGAATTTGAATTTTCAACCCTCAGGATAGGTAAAGGCGTGGAAGTTTATGACTTCTCAAAGATTCTCGTAATAAGAATGACTAACAGTTAACTTGTACAGTGTCTAGCATATAGGTGTCTTGAATATATACTTAAATGTATGTTCATTTAATTCTTGTATTCTTGTGAGGTAGGTATAACTAGCTCAGTTTTACTGATGAAGACATTACAACACAGAAAAGAGTAAATAACTTTGCAAAGGGACATGAGATACGAAAGTAGAGCTGGTGTTCTAATTCTGCAGTGTGGTTCTAGAGCCAACACGAGTGAGAGAAAAGGACTATGGAAAAATGCCCCAGAAATAACAAAATTTGAAGGATAAAGAGGGAGCAAGTGAAAGAGATTGAGAGAGAATAGTCTTGAGTTTTTAGAAAGAGAACAAGGAATGGGCTGTTCAGGTTGAGTATTCCTAATTTGAAAATCTGAAATGCCCCAAAGTCTGAAACTGAGTGCACACATGACACTGAAGAAAATGTTCATTGGAGCATTTCCTATTTTGGATTTTCAGATTAGGGATGCTCGACCACTATGTATCTACGAATATTCAAAACATCTGAAATCGAAAACATTTCTTATCCCAAAAATTTCAGATACAGGATACACAGCCTGTATGGAACTTCAAGCAGTAGTATAGAGTACACTTACTCAGAGGCTACAGAGAGCTAACAGATGACTGCAGATGCCAATGATGTCTATTGAATAAAAAGTTGCTTTGCTGTTAGAGACTTGAAAGTTTTGATCTCCATACTTCATTCAAAAGACTCTGCATGTTTCTTTTTTTTTTTTTTTTTGAGACGGAGTCTTGCTCTGTTGCCCAGGCTGGAGTGCAGTGGCTGGATCTCAGCTCACTGCAAGCTCCGCCTCCCGGGTTTACGCCATTCTCCTGCCTCAGCCTCCCTAGTAGCTGGGACTACAGGCAGCCGCCACCTCGTCCGGCTAGTTTTTTTTTGTATTTTTTTAGTAGAGACGGGGTTTCACCGGGTTAGCCAGGATGGTCTCGATCTTCTGACCTCATGATCCGCCCACCTCGGCCCCCCAAAGTGCTGGGATTACAGGCTTGAGCCACCGCGCCCAGCCTGCATGTTTCTTTATCTTTCTAACCTCTTTGTACTCGCAGAATCAGTATCTTTCAACCTGTGTTCCAAGCCTTAACAAGCTATTATAAAGCTCTTTTGTTTGCCTAGTATGGGCTGTTTTGGTAAATTAGACTATATACAAATGTCTGAAATACAGAGTTGAATATGAAGAATGGCAGCATTCTGATTTTAATGTGGCTAAAGATTAATCCAGGGAGGACTGCTGTTTTTCCATGCTTAAACATTTGTGGGACAAGGGCTAATTGGCAATGCAGGAATCGTTTAAACCAAGAATCATTCAAGTATGAGCCATTCTGCTTACCTACAGAAGTAAAGATTACCCCCATAACAGTTTTTACCATTGGAATTCTTTTTTACCCTCCAAACGTAACTTTTCTTGGAACCTCATGAACGATTTCTACATGTTCAGCTTCCTTTCTCCCAGAAGATACCTGAAGCGTCTCTCCTATGAAGCATAATTTGAAACACTAGATGACAATTAATTTTTTTTTTTTTTTTTTTTTTGAGAGGCGGGTTCCCCTCATGCGCCCAGGCTGGAGTGCAGTGGCGTGATCTTGGCTCACTGCAAGCTCCGCCTCCTGGGTTCACACCATTCTCCTGCCTCAGTCTCCTGAGTAGCTGGACTACAGGCGCCCACTGCCACGCCCGGCTAACTTTCTGCGTTTTTAGTAGAGACAGGGTTTCACCGTGTTAGCCAGGATGGTCTCAATCTCCTGACCTGATGATCCACCCGCCTCGGCCTCCCAAAGTGCTGGGATTACAGGCGTGAGCCCCCGTGCCCGGCCCAACAGTGAATTTTTAAAAATGGGAATGATGCATGGAAGATGAGGTAGAGGGATCTGTTTTGAGATGGGAGAAGTATGAGGATTCAGCAAGTTCAGCATCTCTTCTAAAGATGTTGGATTATTTAGTCTGTGCGCAGGTTTGGAGGGACGAGGAAGAGTTACCCAGGAGGGAGATAGGGAAGGCTTACAGCATTGACTTTGCCTGCCTGCCTTTAAAGGACAGCATGATGAAGGACTGTTCTTGTAGTTCCTTAGGAGTTTTATGTAGAGGAGAAAAAAAAGATCTGTTCTTTGAATTAGGGCAAACGTGTTCTCTTATGCTTTTTTACATTCATCATTGAAATCCTGTAAGTCTGCACATGAGCAAGGAAAAAGTGGTAGCTCAGATTGTTGCTTCTTTCTCCTACACAAAGCAGGTAATAGTTTAAATATGCATGCTGCTGCCACCTCGTGGACCAAATTCTAGTTCCTGGGCCTAGTAAGTAGTACCCTAATGCTTTTCATCCCTTGCCGAATAAACAGATAGTCCTTTGTTGAACTGATTTAACTCCAGTTTGCCATTGGGAAAAGATATCAAGGAATTACAGTGTATCAAATGAAACATTCTAGGGCAGCATGTATTAAAGTACTAACTGACAGTGTAAGACCAAGTATAGAAGAATAGCAAGAGCTAGAGTTACCAAGAAATTTTTATGGAAGACTTACTGAGTTGGGTCTAAAAGGATGGGCAGGAAAAGACAGAAAGATGAAGAAAATGGCCAACCGCCTGTGTGAACTGTTGGATATAGAGCAGGAAGGGACAGACTGACAGTTGTTCTACTTTCCAACTCATTTGCACTTGGTATTGCAATTTGTGGTGATTCTTACGAGATGTTCAGTATGCCTACTGCATATGTCAGAGTTCAAATTTTGCCTGTATTACTTGGTGTACTACATGAAGCCATTTTAAGAAGATAGACTTAAAAGCTCTTTATGTGCATTTTTTTTGAGTAAGGTGTGGATAGCATATAGAACTTAAGCGTTTGCATGTGAAAATCTTGCCATGTGCAAACTATAAAAATTTGCAAGTTTTACATTTGTTTTTATTGTAAAATGTAACCAAATTATAAAAAGTGTAGAAAATGAAAGAAATCACCCATAATTCCTGTACTACAACAAAACTACTTATCTTGGCGTTTTTTCTTTACCTGTGTAATTAGTTTATACAGTTATAATCATCTTGTATATTGTGTTCATTTCATCCTCTTTTAGTGCTTTAGACATAATATTTACACATATTTAGGCATTTGCTGGATATCTATAAGACACTTGTCATATATCCTCAATCTCTTGTAATAATGCTGTAAAAGAGTGAAGACTATCTTCATCTTCCAGGTAGAGACCTGAGATTCAATAAGGAAAAACTAGATCACTGCCTAGGAAGTAGAACTGGGATTTGTTTTACCACAAGGCTCTTTCTGTTTTTAGGTCATGCTATATCTTCATACTTATTTAAAATTGCTAATTGGCTGGGAAGGGTAGTTTACACCTGTAAACCACCTAGGATCACTTGAACCTAGGAGTTGGAGACCAGCATGGGCAGCAAATAATAAAAAGAAATTAGCACCTGTGGTCCTGGCTGCCTGGGAGGCTGAGGTGGAAGTATCACCTGAGCCCAGGAGATTGAGGCTGCAGTGAACCAGAATCATACCACTGCACCATACTGTGGGCAACAGAGTGAGACCCTGTCTCCAAAAAAAAAATGATAATGAAATTGCTAACTGTGTTTTAGTATCTGCTAATGCCTGTAGCCAGTCACCTCTTTGTGGACATATAAAGAGAATGTAATTAGTTGAAACGTAAATATTTAAGCACTCAGTTTTTTGTTTTTTGTTTTTTGTTTTTTTTTTTGAGACGGAGTCTCGCTGTGTCACCCAGGCTGGAGTGCAGTGGCGTGATCTCGGCTCACTGCAAGCTCCGCCTCCCGGGTTCACACCATTCTCCTGCCTCAGCCTCGCAAGGAGCTGGGACCACAGGTGCCGCCACCACATCTGGCTAATTTTTTGTATTTTAGTAGAGATGGGGTAAGCACTCAGTTTTAATTTTCCCATCCCAAGTATCAAAATGGAGTGAATTAGATCTGTTCTATATGACCTCCATGACCATTTGCTGAAGGGTGTGAAAGTTGCTGCTAATTACAGGCAGCAGGAATAAGGAAGAGTGTAAACGATTCTGGGTAATGCACAGCGACAGGTTATTGTAAGTAGGACTGTTTTAGTCTACCCCATTGTCATGTTATACATGAACTACCAGGTTACCTTTGGTGGCAGAGCTAGAATTAGATTCCAGATAAGTTCTTGGCTAATTCAACATTATGGCAAAAGTTACTTTAGTTGAGTTTGTGGGCCTGCACAGTGGTGAGAGGGGAGTACGCTGGACCTGGATGTGAGAGCTTCAGTGTATAAATTCCAAAAAATGGTAACTGATTTAAAACAACTTTTGAGTCACCTTGAAAGTTTAAAAAATATATTGATAACCTGGATTCTACTTAACAAACTTAACTAAATTAGAAATTTTATTTAGTAAGCTCCCTAGGTATTTCTTGTAGGATTAGAAATGATTGAAGAGAAGTTTTTCAGTTAGTACAAAAAGTACCCTCTGAGAGTTCTTACTTTGAGATTCTTGTTCTCCCTTACCTACTGAATGAGCATATTTGGAGGTAAGGCCTTGGAATCTGCATTTTAGCGGCTCTACAGGTGATTCTCTTGTGTTGTAAATTTGCATATATAAAGTTGATATTGGTAGAGCCTGAATTATGGATTTTGTGGTCTTGATAATAAATGTATAGGTACTGGAAAGGCCCAGGGCTCTGGAGGAAGAGTTGGTTTCATAGCTGCTGCTGTCATGAATACTGAATAAGGAAAATCATCTGAGCCTAAATATCTTTAAAACTTAGGGAAAATACCTAATTGGGTTAATAGGAAGACTAGATATACAATCATGCACCTCTTAGCGATGGGGATATGTTCCGAGAAATGCATTGTCCAGTGATTTTGTCCTGCGAACATTGTATACTTACAGAAACCTAGATGATAGAGCCTACTACACACTTAGGCTATATGGTATAGTCTATTGCTCCTAGGCTACCAACCTGTACAGCATGTTACCGTACTGAATAGTATAGGTAGTTGTAACACAATGATAAGTATTTGTGTATCTAAACACAGAAAATGTACATTAAAATACAGTTTAAAGGATAAAAAAGGGGACTGGGTACGGTGGTGCACGCCTGTAATCCCAGCACTTTGGGAGGCTGAGGTGGGTGGATTACTTGAGGCCAGGAGTTGGAGACTGGCCTGGCCAACATGGTGAAACCCCATCTCTACTAAAAATACAAAACCTAGCCGGGCGTGTTGGTGTACACCTGTAATCCCAGCTACTGGGGAGGCTGAGACATGAGAATTGCTTGAACCCGGGAGGCGGAGGTTGCAGTGAGCCGAGATCGTGCCACTGTGCTCCAGTGTGGGCAACAGAACGAGACTGTCTTTTAAAAAAAGAGAAAGAAAAAGAAAAACTTACGTTTTTAACGTCTTTTTAAAAACTATGGCAAACACATTAGCGTAGACCTACACAGGCTCAGGATCATCAATATCACTGTCTTGACCGCCACATCTTGGCGCCACTTTCCATTGGAAAGTCTTCAGAAGCAGTAATACACAGCTGTCATCTCCTATGATAATAGTGCCGCCTTCTGGAATACCTCCTGAAGGACCTGTCAGAGGCTGTTTTACAATTAGCCTTTTAATAAGTAGTACATTCTAAAATAATGATTAATAGTATAGTATATAGTAAATATATATGCCAGTAACATAGGTTTTTTTTGTGTGAGACGGAGTCTTGCTCTGTCGCCCAGGCTGGAGTGCAGTGGCACGATCTCAGCTCACTGCAAGCTCTGCCTCCCAGGTTCATGTCATTCTCCTGCCTCAGCCTCCCAAGTAGCTGGGACAACAGGCGCCCGCCACCATGTCTGGCTAATTTCTTGTATTTTTAGTAGAGATTGGGTTTCACCGTGTTAGCCAGGATGGTCTCCATCTCTTGACCTCGTGATCTGCCCGACTCGGCCTCCCAAAGTTTAGGATTACAGGCGTGAGCCACCGCGCCAGGCCTATCTATCTATCTATCTGTCTATATATATATTTTTTTTTTTTTTTTTTTGAGAGAAGGCCTCACTTTGTCACCCAGGCTGGAGTGTAGTGGTGTGATCACAACTCATTGCAGCTTTGACCTCCTGGGCTTAAGCATTCTTTTTCTTGCAGCCTTCTGAGTAGCTGGGACCACACGGGTGCTCACCACTATGCCTGGCTAATTAAAAAAAAATTTTTTTTGTAGAGATAAGGTTTCACTGTGTTACCCAGGCTGTTCTTGAATTCCTGGGCTTAAGTGATCCTCTTCCTTTGGCCTCTCAAAGTGTTAGGATTCTAGGTGTGAGCCACCATGCCCGGCCTAATTTTTAAAAATTTCTGGCCGGGTGTGGTGGCTAATGCCTGTAATCGCAGCACTTAGGGAGGCCAAGGCAGGTGGATCACCTGAGCTCGGGAGTTCAAGACCAGCCTGACCAACATGGAGAAACCCCGTCTCTACTAAAAATACAAAATTAGCCGGGCGTGGTGGTATATGCATGTAATCACAGCTTCTCAGGAGGCTGAGGCAGGAGAATCGCTTGAACATGGAAGGTGGAGGTTGCGTTGAGTCGATTATGGCATTGCATTCTAGGCAACAAGAGCAAAACTCTGTCTCAAATTCTAGTAGAGTCACGTTCTCAGTATCTTGCCCAGGCTGGTCTGAAACTACTGTTCCCAGCCTCCCAAAGTGCTGGGCTTGTAGGCGGGAGGTACCATAGCCAAAATAGATATTTTGAATGAAATATTACAATTCTGCTTTAAATTGGAGAACTGATGAAAAATACTTTGTCTCTTTACCTGGAGAAGTTAGCATCTTAATTATATATATCTTGATGTTTCTGCCATTGGATTTATTGAACTCTTATGGCATTGGAGAGTATAAAGATTGATTCTATTAAACCTTATCAAGCAATGGAAGTAATTTTTGTATAATCGTATCACTTTTAAAAATACGTTTTCCTAGCCGGCACAGTGGCTCACGCCTGTAATCCCAGCACTTTGGGAGGCCGAGGCGGGCGGATCATGAGGTCAGGAGATCGAGACCATCCTGGCTAACACGGTGAAACCCAATCTCTACTAAAAATACAAGAAATTAGACAGGTGTGATGGCAGGTGCCTGTAGTCCCAGCTACTCAGGAGGCTGAGGCAGGAGAATGGTGTGAACCCGGGAGGCGGAGCTTGCAGTGAGCTGAGATCATGCCACTGCACTCCAGCCTGGGCAACAGAGTTGAGACTGTGTCTAAGCATTTTATATTATCATCTGGGGTGCTGAACTTTGGGTTTCTTTCAAGGTTCATGGAGGCATAGGAAAAGCTAGTTGAGAGCTCTATAGATTTAATTTTGTGGGAGGGATAAACATTTACCAGATTATAATGTTAATAAAATTATATCCAAGTAAATATGAATATGCCTCAGTTGTGTTTTGTGGCCCACTTAAAAGTGAAGGGAGAGGGAGGGATAGAACAGTGCAGTAGTAAGTAGAAAGGTTATAAGCTTAAATAGAGGAAAGCCAAATAGGCAGATTTACTATATTACGTATATGAAGAGATTGTATATGTGCAGACTTTAACATTGCCACCTTATGGCTTGTTGTATATTTCCTCCAGAGACTGAATTTTCTATTTTATTTTTCTTTTTTATTTTTGAGACAGAGTCTAGCTCTGCTGGCCGGGCTCGAGTGCAGTGGCACGATCTTGGCTCACCTGGGTTCAAGTGATTGCTTCTCCTGCCTCAGCCTCCCGAGTAGCTGGGACTGCAGGCGTGTGCCACCACGCTCCCCTAATATTTGTGTTTTTAGTAGAGATGGGGTTTCACAATGTTGGCCAGGCCTGTCTTGAGCTACTAACCTCAGGTGATCCACCTGCCTCGGCCTCCCAAAATGCTGGGATTATAGGCGTGAGCCACTGTACCGACCGAGTTTTCTATTTTGTAATCATAGATTTAAAGTGAGGAGGGGCTAAGGTAAATGGGTGGATAGAGGTGTGGACATTATTTCTGGTTATTGAAGCCACAGACCAGATCTGTCTGGACTTATAGTTTCCTAATTCATAGTTAATATCTTTTTTTTTTTTTTTTGGAGACAGAGCCTTGCTCTGTCGCCCAGGCTGGAGTGCAGTGGCGGGATCTCCGCTCACTGCAAGCTCTGCCTCCCACGTTTACGCCATTCTCCTGCCTCTGCCTCCCAAGTAGCTGGGACTACAGGTGCCTGCCACCACACCCGGCTGATTTTTTTGTATTTTTAGTAGAGATGGGGTTTCACCGTGTTAGCCAGGATGGTCTCGATCTCCTGACCTCGTGATCCGCCCGCCTCGGCCTCCCAAAGTGCTGGGATTATAGGCTTGAGCCACTGCGCCTGGCCCATAGTTAATATCTTTTTTTTTTCTGTTGCCCAGGCTGGAGTGCAGTGGCCGGATCTCAGCTCACAGCAAGGTCCGCCTCCTGGGTTTACACCATTCTCCTGCCTCAGCCTTCCAAGTAGCTGGGACTACAGGCGCCCGCCACCACGCCTGGCTAGTTTTTTGTATTTTTTAGTAGAGACGGGGTTTCACCGTGTTAGCCAGGATGGTCTCCATCTCCTGACCTCGTGATCCGCCCGTCTCGGCCTCCCAAAGTGCTGGGATTACAGGTATGAGCCACCGCACCTGGCCTAGTTAATATCTTTAATGTTTTTATTTGAGACAGAGTTTCGATCTTTTTCTCAGGTTGGACTGAAGTGGCGTGATCTTGGTTCACTGCAACCTCTGCCCCCTGGGTTCAAGCAATTCTCCTGCCTCAGCCTCCTGAGTAGCTGGGATTATATAGGTGCCTGCCACCAGGCCCGACTACTTTTTTATTTTTTATTTTTACTTTTTATTTTTGAGATGGAGGCTTGTTCTGCTGCTCAGGCTGGAGTGCAGTGGTGCGATCTCAGCTCAGTGCAACCTCCGCCACCCAGGTTCAAGTGATTTTCCTGCTTCAGCCTCCCTAGTAGCTGGGATTACTGGTATGTGCCACAACCGCGGCTAATTTTGTATTTTTACTGGAGACGGGGTTTCTCCATGTTGGTCAGGCTGGTCTCAAACTCCTGACCTCAGGTGATCTGCCCGCCTCTGCCTCCCAAAGTGCTGAGATTACAGGCATGAGCCACCGTGCCCGGCCCAATTTTTTATTTTAATTTTTATTTTTTATTTATTATTTTTTTTGAGATGTAGTTTTGCTCTGTCACCCAGGCTGGAGTGCATGGCGTGATCTTGGCTCACTGCATCCCCTGCCTCCTGGGTTTAAGCAGTTCTCTGCCTCAGCCTCCCAAGTAGCTGGGATTACAGGCGCCCACCACCATGCCTAGCTAATTTTTTTTGCATTTTTAGTAGAGACGGAATTTCACCATCTTGCCCAGGCTGATCTTGAACTCCTGACCTCGTGATTCACCTGCCTCGGTCTCCGAAAGTGCTGGGGTTACAGGCATGAGCCACTGCGCCCAGCCCCGATTTTTTTATTTCTAGTAGAGATGGGGTTTTGCCATGTTGGCCATGCTGGTCTCGAACTCTTAACCTCAGGTGATCCACCCTCCTCGGCCTCCCAGAGTGCTAGGATTACAGGCGTGAGTCCCTGTGCCGGGCCTTCATGTTTTTTGTTTTTTGTTTTTTTTTTAAGATGAGGTCTCACTATGTTCTCTAGGCTGCAGTTCAGTGGCTATTCACAGGTGTGATCATAGTTCATTACAGACTCAAATTCCTGGGCTCAGATGATTCTGTTGCCTTCAGTCTCCCAGGTAGCTGGGACTGAACAAGGTGTAAGCCCTCTGTGCCTGATTTAAATTCATCTTCATCTATCACCCAGACTGGAGTGCAGTGGTGCAGTCTCGGCTCACCGCAACCTCCTGCCTCAGCCTCCCCAGTAGCTGGGACTATAGGTGTGTGCTAACACGCTGGCTAATTTTTGTATTTTTTTTTTTTGTAGAGATGAGGTTTTGCCACCTTGCCCAGGCTGGTCTCGAACTCTGACCTTCAGTGATCTACTTGCCTTGGCCTCAAAGTACTGAGATTACAGGCATGAGCCACCGCACGCAGCCTGTAATTATATAAACACTGAAGTTTTATTTTATTTATTTATTTATTTATTTATTTTATTTTTTTTGAGACGGAGTCTCGCTGTGTCACCCGGGCTGGAGTGCAGTGGCCGGATCTCAGCTCACTGCAAGCTCCGCCTCCCGGGTTCACACCATTCTCCTGCTTCAGCCTCCCGAGTAGCTGAGACTACAGGTGCCCGCTACCATGCCCAGCTGATTTTTTGTATTTTTAGTAGAGATGAGGTTTCACCATGTTAGCCGGGATGGTCTCGATCTCCTCACCTCATAATCCGCCCGCCTCAGCTTCCCAAAGTGCTGGGATTACAGGCGTGAACCACTGCACCCAGCTGGAATTTTATTTAAAAGTCAATCTTAGCCGGGCGTGGTGGCTCAAGCCTATAATCCCAGCACTTTGGGAGGCCGAGACAGGCGGATCACGAGGTCAGGAGATCGAGACCATCCTGGCTAACACGGCGAAACCCTGTCTCTACTAAGAAATACAAAAAGCTAGCCAGGCGAGGTGGCGGGTGCCTGTAGTCCCAGCTACTCGGGAGGCTGAGGCAGGAGAATGGCGTAAACCCAGGAAGCGGAGCTTGCAGTGAGCTGAGATCTGGCCACTGCACTCCAGCCCGGGCGACAGAATGAGACTCCGTCTCAAAAAAAAAAAAAAAAAGTCAATCTTAGCCTGTTATCCACTTCTTAACTTGTAAGCAGTTTTTGAGTGAAGTTAGTTGAAGACCTGTTCTTTGCTTTCTGCTTTTTGATCTAGTTGGGACTATTACGAATAAAACAAGACTGAATTTAGTTTGTGGATGCAGATTTAGGGGAAGGACGTTGAAAGCGATAGTGGTTATGGATGTTTCAAAGAAGGAAGGGATTTTGAGTTGTACCTTGAAGGACAGAAGAAGAGCCAAAAATTATTGCCTTAAAGAATAAAAAAAGCAAGAGGAATGAGATTTAATCAAGAAATGCATCTGAGTCTAGATTTCCTGAGGCCAAAAGTGATGCTGATCAGTAATACATGAGAGGTTATGTAAATTGTATCCATCTGGATTATGAAAGATAAAACCAGGTGAGTTTAAAATCAACATAAGCAAGATGCTGTTGACTTTATAGCTTACTAAGAGGGTAAGGGTAAATAAAAAATTTTTAAAAATTGATTTCAATCAACTCCAACTTTTTTTTTTTAAGTAAGAGACAAGGTCTCAGCTCTGCCACCCAGGCTGGAGTACAGTGGTGGCATCATCATAGCTAGGACTGCAGACATGTACCATAAGTGGTAATTGCTATTTTTAGTAGAAACCATACTGACATCAGAGCCATAGTTACCACAGGGAAAATGGGAGCAAGTGTGTAAGTTCAGGCATGTGTGCCACTGGCCACTTAATGCTTTTGCATTTAATAGCCATGTGAATCTAGTCATTTACATGGAAAAAAATTCTTTAATTAAAAAAAAAATAAATTTAAAGATGTAGTTTTTTTTTTTTTTTGCGATGGAGTTTCGCTCTGTCGCCCAGGCTGGAGTGCAGTGGTGTAGTCTCGGCTCACTGCAACCTCCAGCTCCCGGGTTCAAGTGATTCTCCTGCCTCAGCCTCCTGAGTAGCTGGGACTACAGGTACGTGCCACCACACCCAGCTAATTTTTGTGTTTTTAGTTGGGATGGGGTTTCACCTTGTTGGCCAGGATGGTCTCCATCTCTTGACCTCATGATCCGCCTGCCTCTCAGTAAATATGTAGAATTTAAAAAATCTGAGGCCGGGCACAGTAACTCACGCCTGTAATCCCAGCACTTTGGAAGGCCAAGGCCCAGCAGATCACGAGGTCAGGAGTTGGAGACCAGCCTGACCAACAAAGTGAAACCCCATCTCTACTAAAAATACAAAAAATTAGCCAGGCATGGTGGCGGCGCCTGTAGTCCCACCTATTCAGGAGGCTGAGGCAGGAGAATGGCTTGAACCCGTGCGGCAGAGGTTGCAGTGAGCCAAGATCACGCCATTGCACTCCAGCCTGGGCTACAGAGCGAGACTCCCATCTCAAAAAAAAAAAAAATTCTGTACATGAAGTAATGTGTGAAATGGAAGAATTTAAGATAAGTTTCTGAAAGACAGTGATTTTTTTTTTTTTTTTTTGGAGGGGGGGAGACTTTCTTTGTGTGCCCCCCAGGCTGGAGTGCAGTGGTGTGATCTCGGCTCACTGCAAGCTCCGCCTCCTGGGTTCACCACATTCCCCTGCCTCAGCCTCCTGAGTAGCTGGGACTACAGGCACCCACCACCACGCCCGGCTAATTTTTTTTGTATTTTTAGTAGAGATGGGGTTTTACCGTGTTAGCCAGGATAGTCTCAATCTCCTGACCTCATGAACCGCCTGCCTCTGCCTCCCAAAGTGCTGGGATTATAGGCGTGAGCCACCATGCCCAGCCATAAACAGTGATTCTTAAGAAAATGAGCATTGGGATTTATTTCAGGGAAAACATAAGTATTGTAGTTGGATTACCACCTCCCTAGGGAAAGAGCCAGATGTGTGGGGTTTTTTTTTTTCTCTCCCGTCTGTGGACTAAGGGCTTTCTGTATGTCAGCTTATTAATTCTCCATAACCCTGTGAGATACTTATCTTCACTTTACAGAAAAGGAAATTGAGGGCTTATGAGTATGTCCAAGGCCTTGGGACTAGTTTGGGATTTGAATTTAGGTCAGTCTGACTCTAACACTCTAGTGTACTATGTATGTATGTATGCTGCTTTATCTGACCAGTCATGTATGTTTGGGTTACTTCCATCAGGCCCATATTTTTGGGGGGCTTGACAACTAAGTATTAATCTAAACAGTATAATAGGAAAGCATGTAATGAATTTTCAAGTCAAAAATAATTTTGCATTAAGATGTTGAAGTGTTTAAAACAAAGTAAAAGCCAGTGTTTCTTTGTGGGGAACGTTCTACTTAGAATAATTAATTTTCTAATAATTCTAAATAATTAAATTTCTGTTGAGTTATTTTGTGAAGTTTTTAAATTCATAAGCAAGCATGTTCAGATAATTTTTAACCATTTGAACTTTTTTCTTACCTCTGTAGGAACGTCAAGGTCGTGGGAAATAAAAGGCAGTTCTACACAGACTGCAGCAACGGTTGCATCTGCATATCCTAAGAGGAAAAAAATGACCTTCAAGAGAATTAGGACTTTTTTCTTAATTTCACTGACTTCAGAGACGATTGCAGACTTGCAGTTTAAGTATTGGAATTTCACAAAAGACATAGGACTTAACTGGAAAATGAAAAAAAAAAAAAAAAGAAAAAGAAAAAACTAAACAAAAAATCCCTCTAGGTAGTTTAGGTGAAAAATGTCCCTTTTATTTTGGCTTTGGTTGTGATTTCAGAGCATAATGCTTTGTTTTTTGTCTTTTTACTATGTTTTTCGGATTTTTAAGTCCGTAAGTGCATACAGTTTTCTCTAATTTGTAAACCCTTTCCTCCTCCCATTTTGACATTTGCACTTGGAGAACACTTGAGTTGTGAAGGTTTTGGGCATCCACCCCAGAAAGTGGGAATTTGATTTTACCCTTCCGAACTGGAAGAACATTTTTATGAAGAATTTTTGTCCGGGAGAATGTAACAGTGTTACCCAAGGTTGTGTCTTTAAGGGTGGTTCATTTTCTCTGACCTTTTGTTACTCAAAGTAAAGTACTAGGAGTCCTAAGAAACGTTCTGTTCTTGTACATTATACTGATTAAGTCAGGATTAATTTGATTTCAAAGCTAAGAACAGTGGTAAAAACTCGTTTACAGAAATGCATTTTGGAAGAGAAAAATACTGTAAAACGTGTAGTGAATGTTTCTTCAGTTTCTTGTTCAGCCAATGAGGAAAGGGCATTGCCTTTCTTTTTACCATTAATCACTTCTCAATAAACGTGAGATCCTGTTGAGCATCACTTCTAGTACCATTTAGTATTATTTGAGTCTGCTGTATTTTATGAAATATTTGGAGTATAAGGGTATAACAGGTGAGATGGCAACTAATTTTAGAGAGTTTGTGCTGAGAGTAAACACTTCAGGCTTGCTTTGTACTCAGGACCGGTTAACCATGACCTCTGCAAAAGCAAGGTGGGCCAATATTCATAATGCTTTATTTCTGGATACTTCGCAGAGAATGTAGAATCATTGCTAAATCATTTGTTCAACACATGTTAGACTGTTGGGTGCCTGGCACTGTGTTTAACTCCGTGGAATTTGGCCAGTTATCTTAGATGCAGAGGAAGTGTAGAGCCCAGGAAGTAAGTGTTCAATTTGAAATATGGTTTTAGACAATATTCCATATGGATGCAGATCCCTGACAATAAAATTTCTGTGGGCTTGGGTCTTTGGGAACCTTGTAACAACTGTAATAGCATTTAATTTCTTCTTGTTTATGTTTTCAACAGTTTTAGAGGCTTCTCTATCTTAAAAGATTGTTCTCTCTTAAGATGTTCCCATTTTAGGCTGGGCACAGTGGTTCATGCCTGTAATCCCAGGACTTTGGGAGGCTGAGGCGGGTGGATTACTTAAGGTCAGGAATTCCAGACCAGCCTGGCCGACATGGTGAAACCCTGTCTCTACAAAAATTAGCTGGGGGGATGGTGGTGCATGCTTGTAATCCCAGCTACTCTGGAGGCTGAGGCAGGAGAATCGCTTGAACCCAGGAGGTGAAGGTTACAGTGAGCCAAGATTGCACCACAGCACTCCAGCCTGGTGACACAGCAAGACTCTGTCTCAAAAAAAAAAAAAAAAAAGTTTCCATTTTAGAGTTGCATGTGTGAAAACATCTAAATACTAAGAAAGGATTATAGAAATGGATTTTAATACTGTTGGACAGAGTTGTGCCCTCAAAATTACTGAGTTCTACACAGCCTAGGATAGTAAAGTCAGGAGTGCCAATAAAATTGTTAAATACTGGTTTCTAAATTCCTTCCTTCCTTCCTCTCCTTTGTCTCCTTTCTCTCCTTCCTCTCCCCCTCTCTCCTCTCTCCCCCTTCCTTCCTTTCTTTCCTTCCCCTCCTTCCTTCCCTTTTTTCCTTTCTTTTTTCTTCTTTCCTTTTCCTCCTTTCCTTCTCTCCCCTCTCCCTCTCCCTCCTCTTCCCCTCTTTTATTCTCTTCCCCTTTTCTTTTTTCGACACGCAGTCTCACTCTCTCCCTGGCTGGATTGCAGTGGTGCGCTCTCACTGCAACCTCCACCTCCCGGATTCAAGCGATTGTCCTGCTGCAGACTCCCGAGTAGCTGGGATGACAGGTGTGCACCACTACGTCCAGATAATTTTTGTACTTCTAGTAGAGACAGGGTTTCACCGTGTTGGCCAGGCTGGTCTCCAACTCCCAACCTCAGGTGATGTGCCCACTTTGGCCTCCCAAAGTGCTGGGAATACAGGCATGGGCCACCGTGCCCAGCCAATAGCACCATTATTGACATTTGCAGTCAAAAGCTTTTCTTGGCCTGTCAGAAGCACAGTACAATATTCCTAAATATTTCTGGCTGCCATCCTTTTTGAAGCACATTTACCCCAAATTTTGGGGAGTTCCTTGTGTTTTTATCAGTAGGAAGGTGCTAGATTTCCTAGTAATATGTGTGGCACTCATCGTTTTCACTTTCAGCCAGCCCAAACTTCTGTGACTTCTAGAGGACTCCCTCAGGCTTCTTTAGTATTGACCTTGAAAAGGGAAAATATCCAGAGAAAAGCAAATTCAAAAGGAATTTTAACCAGATTTTCCTACATAGTATTTCAAGTTGGATATGAGATTATTCGAGATGATTATTTGCAATTTGAAATGTTAGCAACATAGTCGTTCTCAGTCTTTCATAGCAAATGTAGAAAAGTACTGGCCGGGCGCGGTGGCTCAAGCCTGTAATCCCAGCACTTTGGGAGGCCGAGACGGGCGAATCACGAGGTCAGGAGATCGAGACCATCCTGGCTAACACGATGAAACCCCGTCTCTACTAAAAAATACAAAAAACTAGCGGGGTGAGGTGGCGGGCGCCTGTAGTCCCAGCTACTCTGGAGGTTGAGGCAGGAGAATGGCGTAAACCCGGGAGGCGGAGCTTGCAGTGAGCTGAGATCCGGCCACTGCACTCCAGCCTGGGCGACAGAGCGAGACTCTGTCTCAAAAAAAAAAAAAAAAAAAAATGTAGAAAGTACTGTTTCAGCTTTAAGAGTAGACTGAGGCCGGGCGCGGTGGCTCACGCCTGTAATCCCAGCACTTTGGGAGGCCGAAGCGGGCGGATCACGAGGTCAGGAAATTGAGACCATCCTGGTTAACACAGCGAAACCCCGTCTCTACTAAAAATACAAAAAAAAAATCAGCCGGGCGTGGTGGCGGGTACTTGTAGTCCCAGCTACTCGGGAGGCTGAGGCAGGAGAATGAACCTAGGAGGCAGAGCTTGCAGTGAGCCGAGATCGCGCCACTGTACCCCAGCCTGGGTGACAGAGTGAGACTCCGTCTCAAAAAAAAAAAAAAGTAGACGGAAAAGAATTTGGAGCCCCTAACAAGGTTATACACTTAGCCTTCCCTTCTGGATTTATGTATTTTAGAAAAACCACATTGGTTTTTCCTGTAGTATAAAAAATTAGACTGTTCTTTACTAAAGACTCCAAAATGCAACTAAACCAGTTTTCTTATTGTTTTTTTTTTTTTTTTTTGACGCGGAGGCGCTTTGCTTCGCCGGCTGGAATGCAGCGGCCAGATCTCAGCTCACTGCAAGTTCCGCCTCCCGGGTTTACGCCATTCTCCTGCCTCAGCCTCCCGAGTAGCTGGGACTACAGGCACCCGCCACCTCGCCCGGCTAGTTTTTTTGTATTTTTTAGTAGAGACGGGGTTTCACCGTGTTAGCCAGGATGGTCTCGATCTCCTGACCTCGTGATCCGCCCATCTCGGCCTCCCAAAGTGCTGGGATGACAGGCTTGAGCCATCGCGCCCGGCCAATTTTCTTATTGTTAAAGGCCACTTTGCCAGTATTTTTAATAGAGACAGGGTTTCGCCATGTTGGCTAAGCTGGTCTGGAACTCCTGACCTCAAGCGATCCACCTGCCTCAGCCTCCCAAAGTGCTGGGATTACAGGCGTGAGTCACTGTGCCTGGCACCAGCCTCAGGCTGGGCACGGTGGTTCACGTCTGTAATCCCAGCACTTTGGGAGACCGAAGCAGGTGGATCACCTGAGGTCAGGGATTTGAGACTAGCTTGGTCAACATGGTGAACCCTGTCTCTACTAAATATACAAAAATTAGCTGGGTGTGGTGATGTGCACCTGTAATCTCAGCTACTCAGGAGACTGAGGCAGGAGAATTGCTGGAACCTGTGAGGCAGAGGTTGCAGTGAGCTGAGATCACGCCACTGCACTCCATCATCTCAAAATAAATTTCACTTTCCCTCAATTTTATTTTAGCTGTATTTGATCAGTTATCTTCTCTTAGTGTGTTCCATTATATAAAACGTTCTGAAATAATTTTAGACTTACGCAAACAGTATGGAGAGTTACCATACCCTTCACTCAGCTTTTCCCAAATGTTAACATCTTATATAACCATAGTAAAATTATCGAGACTAGCAAATATTGATGCAGTACTGTTAACTAATTTGAGTTGTGCCAGTTGTTGTTACACTGTCTTTTTTTGGGGTTCAGCATCCAATCAGGATCCCACATTGCACTTAATTGTCTTTAGTCTCTTCTAGCCTGTGACAGTTTTTCAGTCTTCATTTTTTGACACTTTTGGTGAGTACTGGCCAGTTACTTTATACAATGCCCTTCTGGTTGGATTTATCTGATCATTTCTCATTATTAGATTGAGGTTATTCTTTGACAAGAATGCCACAAAAGCACCGTGCCTTTTTCAGTGCATTGTATCAGAATACATGATTGTGACATGATTTCATACTGATGTTAATCCTGATCACTTAGTTACAGTGCTGCCAGACTTCTCCACTGGAAAGTTATTAATTTCCTCCTTTGTACTTAATATGTAACTTAGGGGATCAGGTATACTTGGAAACTTTTTTTCTTTTTGGAGACAGTCTTGCTCTGTTGCCCAGGCTGGAGTGCATTGGCACAATTATGCCTCACTGCAGCCTCAACCTTCCGGCTTCAAGCAATCTTTCCCGGTATCTGGGACTGCAGGCATGTGCCTCCATGCTTGGCTTATTTTATTTTTGAATAGGGATGAGGTCTTGCTATGTTTGCCAGGCTGGTTTCAAATTGTCCTCCTGCCTCAGCCTCCCAAAGTGCTAGGATTACAGGCATGAGCCAGGGCACCCAGCTGAAACTACCATTCTTTGACCCACTAACTTTGGGCAGCTATGGATTATTATTGCATGCAACAAGTATTCCTGTGGCATTTGCCAAATGTCACTTCACGATTTCTATTCCTTCTACATTTATTAATTGGAACTCTGTTGTAAGGAGGTGTCCCTTCTCTGTATTCAGTTATATCAGTATGGATTCACTTTTGCTCAAATTGTCTCAGCTTTGGCCATCAGGAGCTCCTTAAAACTGGCTCCTTTGTTTTCTTGACATGCTGTCAGTATTTTTGCTGGTCTGGCTTTGTGGCTCATGCCTGTAACCCCAGCACTTTGGAAAGTTGAGGTGGGAGGATTCCTTGAACCCAGGAATTTGAGACCAGCCTGTGCAACATATTGAGAGCTGGTCTCCACAGAAAGTAAATTAGCCAGGTGTGGTATGTTCCTGTAGTCCCATCTACTGGGGAGGCTGAAGTGAGAGGATGACTTGATCAGGGGAGTTTGAGGCTGCAGTGAGCTGTGATCATGCAACTGCACTCCAGCCTAACAGCAAGGCCTTGTCTCAGAAAATTTTTCTGGTGTCTGCCCTTCTGGTACTGTAAGATGTTCCCAGGAAATCTTATATTTTCCCTGCCCCAATTCCATTTTTTCCAAGGAATTCTGGTTTCTTTTATTGGAGAATGTTTCAAAATTATCGAGGTGGTGTTTTTTTGTTTTTGAGATACAGAGTCTCACTCTGTCGCCCAGGCTGGAGTGCAGTGGTGCAGTCTCAGCTCACTGCAATCTGTCGCCTGGATTCAAGCGATTATCCTGCCTCAGCTTCCTGAGCAGCTGGGATTACAGATGCCTGCCACTGTGCCTGGCTGATTTTTGTAGTTTTAGTAGAGATGGGGTTTCACCTTGTTGGCCACGCTGTTCTCTAACTCCTGACCTTGTTAACCACCTGCTTCGGCCTCCCAAAGTGCTGGGATTACAGGCTGAGACACCGTGCCCGGCCCTATTGAGCTTTTTTAAGGGCAATTCTTCAAATTGCAATGGATTATTAAACTGGGATTTATTACCAGTGTAAGTGGAGAATTATTGAGACTAATCAAAACAACCACTTTATTTTGTCCTCACCTTTTAAAACGCTACATGTGAATGAATCCTCTGGAATTACAGAGAGGGCTTCCACTTGACAATACTTCAGCTAGGGTATGGCTCAGTGCTCGTGGGTTTGCATCCTTCCACAATGTCTCTGTTTAGCCTTGTAAATAAAGACCCAAAATACTAGAAGTCCTCCCTGGAGTGTTTGAAGTCCTGGTTCCCACACCTCCCAAGCAATTTTAGAGGCTTGGAGGTTTCTCTAACAGTGAGAAAGTAAATGGTCTTAAAATCAAGTTTTTGGTTCGGCGCAATGGCTCATGCCTGTAATCCCATTACTTTGGGAGGCCAAGGCGGGTGGATCACCTGAGGCCAGAAGTTCGAGACCAGCCTGGACGATATAGTGAAACCCTGTCTCTACTAATAATACAAAAATTAACTGGGTGTGGTGGTGCACACCTGTATTCCCAGCTACTCGGGAGGCTGAAGCAGGAGAATTGCTTGAACCTACGAGGTGGAGGAGGTTGCAGTGAGCCGAGATCGCGCCATTGCAGTCCAGCCTGGGCGACAAGAGTGAAACTCCATCTCAAAATATGTAACAAAATTAAGTTTACGTTTTTCATTATGGAGCTAACATAGCACTTGAATGTTAACCACTTGTTTTGACCTTTATTTGAAAGGTGACTTGTGGCCTGCGTGTCATGAATGTTCTGAAAATGAGAGCGGAGGTAAAGGTGTCTCTAGGATTCAGATCTGATAAGTCCACTTGTAATCAACTTTTTCTGTCTTGGGAAGCAATGCCACTTTGTCATGAGCATCGCTCATCGCTAGTGGTTTCTGGGCAGCGGGTGCACCTCCTTACTACAGAGAAGCCTTTGGAACTGTGATGTTTAATTACAGCTGCTGGGTTTGCACGTGGGAAGCTGACGTGCTGTGGTGTAAGCCAGCCGTGTTCGGTGAGTGGAGGGAATTGCAGAAGGTCCCACGCCTTTTAGGTAGGGCCCTTGGCTCTGGGTTTCCGGGACAGGCTCTGGAGCTCCGCCTGCGGGGGCCGGGCTTGGCGGCTGGATGGCGCGCGGACGGAGGGCTGGCCTCTGCGCGGCTGTAGTCAGGTTCCCTCCACGCTTCCCCACCCCGTGGCCGCCTGATTTTTGTACGCTTTCTTCCTGACAGCGGCTGTGCCACCTCATGGAGCCGCGGCTCAAGGTGGTGACCGCCCTTCTGCGCCTGCGCGGAAGCGCCCGGTCCTCACCTGCGCAGGTGAGCTGGTTCGTCTGAGAGGGAAATGGGGTTTCACACTACCCTGCTAACCGGACAGATGACATTCGTGTCATGTGTAGCTTGTTGCTTTCTTCAGCCTCTTCAATAATGCTCAGACATGAGGTTGGGTAAAGGTTGGAAAGCTGTTAGCCCACCTGCGGGCCGTGGGTTCATGTACTCGAAAAAGTTGAGGTGCCTCTGAAGGGCAACTCCCCGAGGAAATTCCCAGTTTTGCTGCCTTCTCCAGGTATGCGTGTGAGTGTACTCATCTGTTGTTTCCATGTGTTAGTCAACCTATCTCACAGTATTTTGTGAGATCCTGTCGCTACTATTGTTGGGCATTGGAGAAAAGAGAAATAAATGAAGATTCTTGTTTTCTCAAAATCCTGTTTAAGGAATATACCAATTACAGTTTGGCGAGCTCTATAAGAGCAGAGCTACCCAGAAAACTGCCCCTCTCTATATTGGCGTTTTTTCCCTAGTGTTTCTTTTATTTTTTGAGACGGAGTCTTGCTCTGTCGCCCAGGCTGGAGTGCTGTGACCGGATCTTAGCTCACTGCAAGCTCCGCCTCCCGGGTTTACGCCATTCTCCTGCCTCAGCCTCCCGAGTAGCTGGGACTACAGGTGGCCGCCACCTCGCCCGGCTAGTTTTTTGTATTTTTTTTTAGTAGAGACGGGCTTTCACCGTGTTAGCCAGGATGGTCTCGATCTCCTGACCTCGTGATTCGCCCGTCTCGGCCTCCCAAAGTGCTGGGATTACAGGCTTGAGCCACCGCGCCCAGCCAGTTTCCCTAGTGTTTCTTTATCTCAGTGGGAACCACAGGAGCCCTTCGCCTCTTCATCCTCCACAGCTCAGCTCTCTCTCATAGGCTGTCTGCGCCTTCCTTCACGAGCTGTGTGATGTTGGGCAGGTCAGAGAATTGCTCTGTGCACGCATTTTCTCGTCCGAAAAAGGAAATTGCCTCTGAAGCTACTTGATGGTATGAGTTTTACATGGATTTAAGTTGACGTTAGTAGTGCTTTTTTTTTTTTTTGAGATGGAATCTCACTCTGTCGCCCAGGCTGGAGTGCAGTGGCACGATCTTGGCTCACTGCAACCTCTGCCTCCAGGGTTAAAGCGATTCTCCTGCCTCAGCCTCCTGAGTAGCTGGGATTACAGGAGCCCATCACCATGCCTGGCCAATTTTTGTGTTTTTAGTAAAGACAGGGTTTCACCATGTTGGTAAGGCTGGTCTCTAACTCCTGACCTCAGGTGATCCGTCCACCTCCACCTCCCAAAATGCTGGGATTACAGGCGTGAGCCATGGCGCCCGGCCCCAGTAGTGCTTTTCTAATTTAAAACAAACAGACAGGGCCGGGCGCGGTGGCTCAAGCCTGTAATCCCAGCACTTTGGGAGGCCGAGACGGGCGGATCACGAGGTCAGGAGATCAAGACCATCCTGGCTAACATGGTGAAACCCCGTCTCTACTAAAAAATACAAAAAACTAGCCGGGCGAGGTGGCGGGCGCCTGTAGTCCCAGCTACTCGGGAAGCTGAGGCAGGAGAATGGCGTAAACCCGGGAGGCGGAGCTTGCAGTGAGCTGAGATCTGGCCACTGCACTCCAGCCTGGGCCACAGAGCGAGACTCCGTCTCAAAAAAATAAAATAAATAAATAAATAAATAAATAAATAAATAAATAAATAAATAAATAAAACAGACAACACAGTTCAGACAGTTACACATGCAGAATAAAAAGTGTATACAGGCCGGGCACGGTAGCCCACGCCTGTAATCCTAACGCTTTGGGAGGCCGAGGCGGGCTGATCACAAGGTCAGGAGATCGAGACCATCCTGGCTAACACGGTGCGACCCCGTCTCTACTAAAAATACAAAAAATTAGCCGGGCGTGGTGACGCGCACTTATAATCCCAGCTACTCGGGAGGCTGAGGCAGTAGAATCGCTTGAACCCGGCAGGCGGACGTTGCAGTGAGCTGAGATCACACCACTGCATTCCAGCCTGGGTGACTGAGTGAAACTCTGTCTCAAAATGTTAATTTAAATCCCTATAAAACTCATACCATCAAGTGGCTTCAGAGGCAATTTCCTTTTTCCGACGAGAAAATGCGTGCACAGAGTAATTCTCCGACCTGCCCAACATCACACAGCTCGTGAAGGAAGGCGCAGACAGCCTATGAGAGCGAGATTCCATCTCAAACAACAACAACAACAACCTTGGTATAACATTTCGCTATCTATCCTTATAAACCTTGCTTTATGACATGTAAAATCAGTATATGGACCAGGCACGGTGGCTCATGCTTGTAATCCCAGCATTTTGGGAGGCTAAGGCTGGCGGATTACTTGAGGTCAGGAGTTTGAGACCAGCCTGGCCAACATGGCGAAACCCCATCTCTACTAAAAATACAAAAATCATCCAGGCGTGGTGGCAAACACTTGTAGTCCCAGCTACTGGGGAGGGTGAGATGGGAGAATCACCTGAGCCTGGGAAGGTCAAGGCTGCAGTGAGCCGTGATTGTGCCACTGCACTCCAGCCTGGGTGACAGAGTAAGACCCTGTCTCAAAAAGTAAAATCAGTATATGTAGCATGTTTCTGTTCCTAAATATACACATGTCTACACAATTAAAAAAAAAAAAGAAATAATACCAAACCATCTTCATGTTTCCCCAACCACTCTCAAGTTGTGATTCTGTAAGTTTGCTAAAGAAGGATCCAGAGCTGCTGTGACAACCTCAAATGGCCAGCCTTTTGGGATCCTGAGGTGAGGGGTGCCCAAGGACCCGGGTCTCCAGCAATCGCAACTTGGCAGAAGCCCATCCTTCTCATCTTGCTCTTTAGCATTGGAACCCAAACTTTTCTAGATTTCTGCTTTCCTGAAGCCGCTCAGTTGACAAGTTAGGCACTCAGTTTTTAGATGGATGTTATTCCAGATCAAGGCATTTTGATGCGGACCTACAGGATGTGTCCTGGATATGTGGTTGAAGAGTAAGTTGACCAGGATTGGATTTTAAGAAAAGTGGATTTCATTCTCCCTCACCATGCTTCGTATATCTCTTAGCTTCAATTCCATGGTTTACCATAATCCCCCTTCCTAATTGGTATTCACCATCAACTCCCTGGCCCCTTTCTCTTGCTTCATCAAATTTAATTGATAACCACAACCCCATTTACATCCAACTCTCCACCCACCTGCACCTGTGCAGCTTAGAGTGGCTGGAGAAAATCATTCAACTGGTGTCTCATTTTTAATTCACAAGCATCAGCCTCAGCAGGAAAATCAGCTTTTCCCCCATTGATTCATTCTACTCTCAAGAGAACAATTTCATACCTTCTCCCTTTCCTCCGGTCTCCAACACCTCCTCTCCCATCTTTACTTTCAGTTCAACTAAACAGGAAAATGGAAGCAATCAGAACAAAACATCACAGACTCCATTACATCTACCCCCCTCACAGATGCTGCTTTCCCACCTGTTACAGATCAGTATCTCGTAAAGCCTGGTCTTGGCCAGCAGCGTCAGCACCATTGGAGAACTTGTCAGAAACGCAAGTTATTGGGCCCCAACTCCTGAATCAGAAATCTTGCATCTGTGCTTTAACAGGTTCTCCCTAGAGTTTGAGAACCAGTGTCTTTGGACTACGCATGTTTCTGTCTAGAATAAATCCCTCCATTTGTGCATCAAATCTCAGTCTCATCAACTCAAGAAGATGGCTTGGTTGGGTTTGGTGGCTCACAGCTGTAATCCCAGCATTTTGTGAGGCCAGGTGGGAAGATCACTTGAGCCTAGGAGTTTGAGACCAGTCTGGGCAACATAGTGAGATCTCATCTCTACATAAAATAAAAAACCAGGGTGTGGTGATACTGTAGTTCCAGCTACTCCAGAAGCTGAGGCAGAAGGATTGCTTTAACCCGGAAGGTCAAGACTGCAGTGAGCCATGTTCGCGCCACTGCACTCCAGCCTGGGAGACAGAGTAAGTCCCTGCCTCAAAAAAACAAAACAAAACAAAAACCCAGAAAAGACGGCTTCATCAAATCTCTCTCCCACATTATAATTTTACCTCTAATGGGTCATTTCCATTAACATACAAACATGCTGTTGTTTCTCCTATTTCTTTTTTCTTTTTCCATGCTTTTTTTTTTTTTTGAGACAGAGTCTTGCTCTGTCACTCAGGTTGGAGTACAGTGGCACAATCATGACTCACGGCAGCTTCCACTTCCCAGACTCAGGTGATCCTCACACCTCAGCCTCCTGAGTAGCTGGAACCACAGGCATGCACCACCACACCGGGCTGATTTTTATTTTTTGTAGAGATAGGATCTATGTTTCCCAGGCTGCTTTCGAACACCTGGGCTCAAGTAATCCTCCCACCTCGGCTTCTCCAAGTGTTGAGATTACAGACATGAACCACCATGCTGCCCATTTCTCTCTTCTTTTTTGCAGCAAAACCCCGGAGAGGAAGCTGTTACTCATTGGCTCCGTTTCTGTCCTTCTATTTTCTCTTACCCACTCCAGTTCAGGCTCTCTTCTTCATTGCAGCAGAACTGCTCCTGGCAAGGCCACTATTCCACATTGCTAATTCTCAGTCCTCATCTTCTCTGATCTATAAGCAACCTGTGGCATTGTTGATGCTTTTCTCCTTCCTTCCCTTGGATTCTAGCACAGCATGCCTCTTGATTTTCCTCCTGTTTCACTGGTTGTTCCTGTTTAGTCTCCTTGGCCTGGTTCCTCCTCAGTTCTTTGTCCTTGATGTCAGGGTTTAGTCCTTGACCTTCTGTCTACACTCACCAGATTTCGTCCAGGCCTGTGGCTTTAGTCACTACCCATATGCCAACTACCCCCAAATATAAACAGCCCAGAGCTGTCTCCTGAACTCGTATATTCAACTGTCAACCCAGGCTTTCCCCTGGATGTTGGCAACGTCTCAAGCCCAACACTTTTTTTTTTTTTTTTTTTCCCAAGACAGAGTCTCCCTCTGTCTCACTGGAGTGCAGTGGCATGATCTCAGCTCACTGCAACCCACTTCCTGGGTTCAAGCAATTCTCAAGCAATTCTCCTGCCTCAGTCTCTTGAGTAGCTGGGATTACAGGTGCCCATCACCATGCCTAGCTAATTTTTGTATTTTTAGTAGAGACAGGGTTTCACCATATTGACCAGGCTGGTCTCGAACTCCTGACCTCAGGTGGTCTGCCCGCCTCGGCCTCCCAAAGTGCTAGGATTACAGGCGTGAGCCACTGTGCCTGGCCTCAAACCCAACACTTTTAAACTCAAACCTTGTCCTTCCTAATCTGCTCCATCTCATTAATAATGAACACATCCTTCCAGTTTCTCAGACCAAATCTTGGGAGTAATGTTTGGCTCCCTTTCTCACATCCTACATCAGATTAGTCAGTTATATTTTCTTGGTGACCATGTCTCACTGTAGCAGGACAAGCCACAGACAAAACCCCTCAGACATTGAGTTAAAGAAGGAAGGGCTTTATTCAGTCGGGAGCTTCGGCAAGACTCATCTCCAACAACTGAGCGTCCTGAGTGAGCAATTCTTGTCTCTTTTAAGGGCTCACAACTCTAAGGGGGTCCACGTGAGGGGGTCGTGATAGATTGAGCAAGCAGAGGGTAACTGACTGGGGGCAGCGTGCACCGGTAATCAGATTGGAACAGAACAAGACAGGGATTTTCACAGTGCTTTTCTATACAATGTCTGGAATCTATAGATAACATAACCCATTAGGTCAAGGGTTGCTCTTTAACTACCAGTCCCAGGGCATGGTGCCAGGCTGTCTGCCTGTAGATTTCATTTCTGCCTTTTAGTTTTTGCTTCTTCTTTCTTTGGAGGCAGAAATTCGGCATAAGACAATATGAGGGGTGGTCTCCTCCCTTATCACCATATCCATCCTGGGCCAAGTCACCATCCTCTCATCTGGATGATTGCAGTAATCTCCTGGCTAGTTTCTATTTCCACCTTTGCTTCCTCCCGTCTATTCTCCACACAGCAGCAGAGGGATCCCATAAAATGTGCACCAAATCACGTCGCTTCTCAGCTCACCCTTTCACAGCCCCCATCTCACTCAGAGTAAACGCTAAACCCTTCAATGGCCTACAAAGCCTTGACCATCTGAGGCTCATCCCCAATCTCTCCTTACCTCCCACTGTTCCTGTCTGCTCCACTCACTGTGGTCTCCAGACATGCAGGCTCCTGCTAGAGAACCTTCTCCCCAGCTGCCTCTTCCCCCGGAATACTCTTCCCTCATGTATCTGCAAGGCCCACTTACTTCTTCACCTCCTTCAGGTTTTACAGCAGAGATGATCTAATCAGTGAGGTCTCCTGAGTATCCTCTCTACACTCCCCATCCCCATCCCCCACATTGCCTGTCCCCTTTGCTCCAGGGTGGCCATAGGGTGTGGTAAATCTGAGATTCCACCCACCCCAGATCTGTGTCTTTCTTCCCTGAGGCAGGGAGTCAAGAAAGCCAACAGAAAGCTGCCCAACAATTAAAAAAAAAAAAAAAGGAATTTATTGGTAATTATTGGTTCACAGAATTTCAAGATTACAGTTTCTACTCAAATTCCAATTCCTTCTGCTTCACTAAAGTGAAAAAACACTGATGTGGGAGTCAGAAACGTTGGATTCTAGGCCAGGATCCACCACTACAGAGCTCTGTGACCTGTGACAAGCAAGTCATTAGGCTTGGCCTGCTTGGGAAGTGAGGGGTCTGGGCTGCATGATCTGTGAGATTAACCTACCTCGCATCAGCATGTCCTGTGAGTTCTGCTTCCAAAATAAATTCCCACATCGCCAGTGTTTCTCCACCCCCATTGCTGTCACCCTACCCATGCGGTGGCATCAGCTTCCTTCATCCTTTCGCTGTTTTTTTTTTTTTTAGATGGAGTCTCGCTCTATCCCCAGGCTGGAGTGCAGTGGTCTGATCTTGGCTCACTGCAACCTCCGCCTCCCAGGTTCAAGTCATTCTCCTGCCTCAGCCTCCCGAGTAGCTGAGATTACAGGCGCCTGCCACCATGCCTTGCTAATTTTTGTATTTTTAGTAGAGACAGGGTTTCACCATGTTAGCCAGGCTGGTCTCGAACTTCTGACCTCAAGTGATCCACCCACCTTGGCCTCCCAAAGTGCTGGGATTACAGGCATGAGCCACCATGCCCAGCTGTAGCATTTATTATTATTACTTATTTATTTATTTATTTATTTATTTATTTATTTATTTATTTATTTATTTTTGAGACAGAATTTTGCTTTTGTCACCCAGACTTGAGTGCAGTGGTACGATCTGGGCTCACTGCAACCTCTGCCTCCTGGGTTCAAGTGACTCTCCTGCCTCAGCCTCCGGAGTAACTGGGATTACAAGCATGTTCCACCAGGCCCGGCTAATTTTTGTATTTTTAGTAGAGTGGGGTTTTACCATGTTGGCCAGGGTGGTCTCAAACTCCTGACCTCAGATGATCCACCTGCCTTGGCCTCCCAAAGTGCTGGGATTACAGGCATGAGCCACTGCATCTGGCCCCATAACATTATTTTAAATCATGTAATATTCATACAATGGGTAGTATACAACTGAATAAAAGATATGAATCCATATATCAATATAAAATGCTTTCTAAGATATATTGCTAAGTGGAAAAAATCCAAAGTATAGCACAGAGTGTATAAAATACCACCATTTGTATAACAAGAACGAGGGAGAGAATACATTTGCTTGTATATGTATATGGTATATCTGGATGGCTACAGGGGAAACTGATAACATTGCCTGCCCTATGGGGGGGCACTAGGTGGCTGGGGTAAGAGTGGGGAGCTTTTCTTTTCTTTTCTTTCTTTTTTTTTGAGACGGAGTCTCGCTCTGTCGCCCGGGCTGGAGTGCAGTGGTTGGATCTCAGCTCACTGCAAGCTCCGCCTCCTGGGTTTACGCCATTCTCCTGCCTCAGCCTCCGGAGTAGCTGGGACTACAGGCGCCAGCCACCTCACCCGGTTAGCTTTTTGTAGTTTTTAGTAGAGACGGGGTTTCACAGTGTTAGCCAGGATGGTCTCGATCTCCTGACCTCGTGATCCGCCCGTCTCGGCCTCCCAAAGTGCTGGGATTACAGGCTTGAGCCACCGCGCCCGGCCGAGTGGGGAGCTTTTCATTGTGCATTCTTTTGCATTCTGGATGACATTATGTACCACCTATTAACAAGAAATACTTAAAAGTCGTGACTTACTTTGTTTTCTGTCTCCCTACAGAGGACATAAACTTCATGAGAGGATACATACGCCATGTGCTTTCTTGTTCACTGTTACATCTTCAGCATTTAACACAATGCCTAATACCTAATACTTGCTCAATAAGTATCTGCAGAATGAATAAATGAAAGAATGAAGGTCTCTTCCAGCTCTAATGTATTCGTTCTAATCTTAGGACTTCAAGAATGTATGAAATGCATTCCAGGACCCAGCCATTCAGAGGAACTGAGAAAGATGCTGAGTTGTTTTTAGTGTGGTGTACTGTTTTTCTTAGTTGTTACCTTTTTTTTTTTTTTTTTTTTTGAGATGGAGTCTTGCTCCCAGGCTGGCGTGCAGTGGCGTGATATTGGCTCACTGCAACCCCCGCCTCCCCGGTTCACGTGATTCTCCTGCCTCAGCTTCCCGAGTAGCTGGGATTACAGGCGCACACCACCACACCTGGCTAATTTTTTTTTTTTTTTTTTTTTTT